>NC_006684.1:515000-640000 GCF_000091045.1 Cryptococcus deneoformans JEC21
ACTGAACTTTGGGAAGCTGTCAAGGGGAGAGTCATCGAGGTATCCAGGGGCCATAAAGGTGGTCGAGTATTACAGACCGTATGTCCAGTTTGTTCAAATTTTTTGAGTGACGCTGACAAACTACTAGATTGTTAAATATGGTGGCAAGGAAGAGCGTCTGGGCGTTGCTATGGAGCTTGAACCTCAGTGGAAGGCCATGATGGAATCCAAGTACTCCAAATTCCTCATGTCCAAGCTCATTCGATACTGCCCGTCTATCCGCCCTTTGCTCATCCCCCATCTCGCCCCTCAGCTTCTCAATCTTCTTAACCACGCGCACGCTGTCACCCCCCTTTCCGACCTCTACGAGCTCTGGGCATCCGCCAAGGAGCGTAGACTGCTTGTGAGGGGTTTCTATCCTAGGGAAGTCAAAATCTTCGACGGTGCTAAGCAGGGCGTTGAGGTCAAGGGTTTAGAGGCGAGTTTGGAAGATATGGGTGAGGGTAAGGGCCGGGAACGGGTGCTGGACGCTATCGAGAAGACCGTCTTGGACGTCTTCAACGCCACACAAAAGAACGCTCTTGGTCAAGCAATCTTCCACCGCCTTGTTCTCGAATATGTCCAGTGCATCTATAAGTTCCTTGACGGCGAGGCCTCCTCCAAAAAGATGCACGAGCTGTTGGCCGCTGGTGCCGAAAGTTTCCCTGAAATCGTCCACACTAAAGACGGTTCAGCTGTTGTCCGAGAGTTGATCGTCAGAGGGAATGCCAAGGTCAGTATATGCCGACAGCCATATCACTCCTCATGCTAACCCAAAATGATAGGATCGTAAACAAATACTGCAGCCTTTGAGGAAGCATGTCGAGGCGCTTTGCAAGGATGGTGATGCCCAGATGGTCCTTTTCACTGCATTTGACTGTGTTGAGTGAGCGTTTCCAACCTGATGACGTTGACCTCTGCTGATCTAATCCCTAGTGACACCAAGCTTATGGGCAAAGCCTTTGTCTCTGACATTATTTCTCTCGCTCCTGACCTTGCTTTCGATAAGCATGGCCGACGTGCCATATTCTATCTCCTTACGCCTACCTCCACCCGTCACTTCATTCACGCCTCCCTGACTTCGCTCGCTGAGTCGGCACAAAAAGCCAAGGAGCTTGGTACTAGCAAGAAAGACATGGACGTGAGACGCAAGGAGCTTTTGAGCTATGCCAACGAAGGGCTAGTGAAGCTTGTTGAGGAAAAAGGAGAAGTAATGGTTAGGGATCCCGGAGCTGGTTTGGTTGTCCAGGAAATCTTGCTTTATGCTCAAGGCGGTAAGTTCTAGTCAACTTTTTTTAGGCTACTGGAGCTCATTGTCGGTCATAGACAAAAGTGCCGCTATCCAGACTCTCGCATCCGCCCTCACTCTACCCTATCCTGACCCCGCTCCTCTCGACCCCAACCCTGATCCTACGGTCTCCCACCCTCTTGATCTCTCGCACGCCATTCGTACCTATAAGCTACTCCTATCCGGCGGTCATTTTGACCACAAGACACAAACACTCTCTATTCCCGATTCCTCTCTTTCTCCCGCTTTTTCACGTGCAGTTTGGGATGCTCTCACGAGTGCCGAAGCCGGTGGTGCGGAGAACATTGAGAGAGTCTGCAAAGGCAATGCGCCATTTGTGATGGTCGAGTTGATTGAAGGCATGAAGAAACGAGGAGATGGAGAAGAGGTCAAGAAGATCTTGGGCAAAAAGGGAGTTAAGGAGACTGTCGAGAAGAGTGTTCGAAAGGGAACGGCTCTGTTGGCAGAGAAGATTGGGGAGCTTTAGATTTTGGTATTTACGTTCTGGAGTGTAACTGTCACCATGGTCTGCATTGTTTTTGTGTACCCGAATTTTTAGCCTGCTTGACTTCAAAGGGTTCGACCGATTTGATATCAATGCAAGAGTACCTAGCTTAAAGAGTACATGCAAGGAAACCTGTTACACTAGAGAATGAATTTATAAGGGTTCATGATTCCCTTTGGGTCAAAAAGCTTTTTCAACCGCCTCATCAACTCGATAGAAGTATCAGTTTGAGAATACGATATGTAAGGTGCCTTCATTGAGCCCAAACCATGCTCAGCAGATATGGAACCGTTATATTCGGCTATGATGAGAACGATTAACATCAGCGCAACGACGGTTCCTCGCACTTTTGTTCCGTCGTATCAGAATAGTACGCACCTACAAGCTCATAGACGAAAGGCTCTATGATGCATTGCACTTCCTCAGAGAACTCGTTCCCTTCTGCGACCACATTCAAATGGAGATTACCTGAAGATCGGTTCAGTAGCGAAGAGACTGGCGTAATTGGATTTTACCAACCATCACCCAGATGGCCAAAACCTGCCACATATTTCACTTTCCCGCCTAGGAGCCCTCTTTCCTTTAAATGTGCCCTCATCCTCTCTACAACTTCATACATTTTTTCAACTGGAACGGAGAGGTCGTACTTGTACGCCTTGCCTGCTTTGCTTAGTGATTCGGGACATAATTCACGTATCTGCCAGAGTGAATGTATTTGAGCACTGTCTTGGGCCAATACGCCATCAAGGATGAACGAAGAGGATAGCAAGTGGTCGAAGAGGCTTGTGAGTTTCTACGGCCAGATAAATACTCATATCCCCTTCAAACCATCGACAAGGCCTCACCTCCGAGTCATGCTCTGCTGAGCTTCCTCCTGTTTCTATTAAACAATAGAAATCTCCTTCTTTTTCAAAGACCTTTTTTGCTCCCCCATGCTTCTTCACAGCCTCGTATGCAGTATTGTCAAACATTTCGAACGCCGACATAATCTCTCCCAGATGCTGTTTTGCTTGAGAAAATACTTCAAGACAGGCTGCATAAGATGGTAGAGAGAAGAGTGCGACGTTTGTGCTGCGGGGCCGATGGGGACAGAGGATAGATACGGCGGTGATTATGCCGATTGAGCCCTCAGACCCTATGAAAAGCTGTTTCAAGTCATAGCCTTTCACGCACAGTCAATCTCTTCGTCAGCAAAAGTAAGCGTCGCCTGCTCACCAGTATTATCTTTCCTCAAACCACTCAAGCCGTCCCAGATCCTGCCATCTGGCAAGACTACTTCCAGGCCCAAAACACTTCCTCTCAAACTTCCGTAACGCAGCAGCCTTAAACCTCCAGCATTGGTAGCTACATTGCCTCCTATCTGGCATGATCCCTTGGCACCCAGGTCAAGAGGGAATACGAAGCCCCTGGATTCCAAAAATGAATCTGCTTTCTCTAAGATAAGCCCTGCTTCTGCAATGAGAATACCAGAGACTGGATCGAAAGAGCGTATTGAGTTGAGCGAGGAGAGTGACAAGATTAGTTCGTCATGAATAGGCGTAGAACCTCCTACCAGTCCTGTATTCCCTCCCTGAGGAACGATAGCCACATCATTCTCGTCACACCACTTTACTATCCGACTGACCTCTTCTACCGTTTTCGGCTTGACAAGGACCTTGCTCTGGCCTAAATATTTGCCCATCCAATCCAGATTGTGAGGTAAAAGATCGTCTGATGTTGCTGAACCATCCAGTGTCGATAAGACCGAGGATGGAGAGGACAAAAGTTTTCGAATGTGAGAAATATGTGAGGTGGTGAGAGTAGTATACTTTGGAGATCTTGAGGAGAGAGATAGAGCCCTCCAAAAGAGACGAGAAGTGGTTGCAGGTAATTGAACGGTAGGATTCCGACGAGAAAGGTGTCGGGACCTGCGGATGAAAGCAGAGGAAGAGGACAAGGGGAAATGGACCATCCTGGTGTTGCCGATGGTGTGCGTGGGCTGAAGGACGGGTAGAAGTATATATATCCTCTCGACCGACGGACTCTCACTACGTGACATCTTCCCTGTTTTGTCGTTGAATTCCGTCATGTCAGGAACCATCAGACTTCTCGGCTTTTACCGACGCTTTTTTGCGGTCATTTCTTTTTTTTTTGCTTCTTGCTATTTGGAGGTTTTTGAAGATGCGGAGATCTCTTCTGTTAGTCAACTTTGCAATCAGTCTTGAACAGTTTTGAAGTACGCAGATTCCCGCTGCATTAAAGAAGACTGACCATTTCTATTTCAAAATCTCGAAGCAAAGCTTTGGCGAACTTGACCGAAGATACTACAAGGTCAAAAAAGCCACCAATGCCTTCGTTCCAGGCTGAATATTGAAGTGAGATCGGCTTTCACAACGGTGAGCTCGCAAGTGTTAAACGGATATGAAGGTGTTATCGTACGCTAGCGATGGGTAGTACAATATTGCTAATGGCCACTTGCGGCCGAGAATACTACAATGTTCCCGCCTTGAACTTTTCCTTGTCGACTTTCGTCGTCGCGTTCAACAACAATAATCAAGCATTCCACCTCTCGATTCTCCATGATATTTACTTCGTCGTTGCTTGTGTTAAGCTTGGCACAAGCCCCTCCTCTGACCTTTAGGCCTCACCAGACGAGCCTAACTCGATGTACGATGTCCGTTGTTTCCGTGCGGTAATAATGGCAGTAAATAATGCTGCGACGGCAGCAAGCAATAATGGTGTGATGGCTCACCATCGGTATGGATAGGTGGCAACTGACCGATGTCATAGGTACCACCCAGCTACGCACTCTTCTGGGTCTCGTTGAGGTCATTAGAATATCTTGTCCATGACCCTGTCGGCCGCCTCATTGAAAACTAATTACAGCTAAAAAGGAGAACAGCTAATAGAAAAGAGGTCCTTTACATTTCAGGGATATATATAGGGAATCACAGAAGATGGAATCTTATCGGTGGGACGGAGTAACGTGTCTGTTATTAGTAAAGCTTATCTAGTAGTAGTATTAGGTACCATACTGTACCCATCGAAAAAAACCTACGGTATGGGGATGGTCCGTCTATGACACAGCATTCAAGGTTCAAGACGATATGGGAAGGTCAGCCAGAGGGACTGTTCAAAGGAACGGGATGTGAGAGGAGGAAATTCATGGTCGGAACACTGCAGCAGTGTTGTTCTCCGAGACGCGAGTGAATATATATGACACCTTATTACCCGCAGCCATCGCGACAACGCTTTCAATTCGATCAATCTCCACGACCGCATGCTGATCCCCTATTCCATCGACTCCAACTGCCCTGCCCACTAATATAACCGCCTAGGCTTCTGTCTAGGTCGACGTCCCCATTTTCATGTCTGACACAACGGCACCATCCATTCTTACGTTCATCCTTACAAGCCCTATCCAACAACTTCGTTACCCTTGGACCCCATACAGGCGGGGGGTAAGGACGACATGATGTGTGAATTGGAGGCGCGAACGCGATAGCACTCGTAGACTACGACTTAAAGCTATTATATTCCCACATCAGCATGGTGCTCGGTCTAACACGGTCAACAGGCTAGAACTGGGAGCGCGTTCTATGATTCCGCCCTACGCCAGTGCCTGAAATCGTTCCAGAACAGGGCAGCAAGGTTTACAGGGGCAGCGCCTTTATCGCTTTCGGAGGAACGTTCAAGCCCTGATACTTCTCACTTGAGTGTTCGATGGAAGAGACGGAAGACGAATGAGTGAGATTGGGGAGGTTGGAAGAGATTGCTAGTAGTAGAAAAGACGATACTTGCATTTTGTAATTGTAGAGATATATAGGCAATTTTACAGACGATAATTAAATAGAGGTTATGCACGCAGGCAGACTAGTATAGTAGTACGTACCCACTGATACATACCCATGTGTAACGCGCGGCTTATTTCCTACAACACCGCAACCGGGAGCCGCACTCTTTGCTTTTTGCTCTTCCGCGTCATGAGAGATTCAGGGTCTGACTTATCGCGGACCTGGCTTCGCGCCACCCAGCAGCGAGCGGTGCTGTTTACGATAAATGGGATGATGACGCTTCTTTTTGCGTGAGAATCTTGTTGCTTGGCCATCCATGCCCAGTCTTCTCCGTTCTTTTCCATGAATCAGTACAACTATTTCCGCAAATCCATCTTCATTTGACGTTCTGTTTCTTCTTGAATATTCAAGCTAAGTTAAACAGTACATATACCAAAGTGAGTCCGCCTTCTCCTTCTGTCTATCTCGATAGCAGCATCTCGATAGCAGCGCTATGAGAGGCCAGGCGTGGAAAAGTACTTGAATCAAATATGGGCAGCAAAGCCCACGAGGATAGCGTTTCCTGTTTTCAATCCTCGTTTTACCCCTCTCTATTTAATCCGCCCTGCAGCCATGAGGTGCACTTTCAGTTCCTTCGCGATAATTTATCACAGACTTTCCAACCTGTAGGAGGTGGACGAAATAGTAGCCGAGGTTTATTCTATCCGTGATTCGACGAAGGCGCAAGGCGGAAATGGCTATACGGTAAAGGGAGGAATGATAATTCCAGGTGCCCTGTGTCCCCTTTCCCATGGGCTCTTGGGTTCGACACGCTCTCGCAGGTGTAGGTAATCACACCTGTCATGTTCCGTCTGCTTGTACTTTGTGATAACTTTTTGGCACGCTTCGCGTAGCAGCCCTGCTGAATACTGCTGACCTAGTCTCCACTATTTATTAGCTTATTCATTCAGTCGAACCGATTCAAGATGGCCGCTGTTACCTCCACCCCTACCGAAGTTCCACGTACGTGCGACGACTTTCCATTTTACATGACTGTCCCACATTTTAATGCCACCCATTGTAGAATTCCAGATCGTCTCCAAGATCGACAGCATCCCTGTTGTCCACGACTCTGTCGCTTATGCCCAGTGCGCCGTCTTCTAAAATGCCCATGCCCAAAATACTGACCCTATTTTCGTAGGAGCCTCATCAACTCCAACAAGCTCTCTGCGAAGCTTTATGAAACTGCCGTCGGTGTGGCTTCCAGTATGTCCCCTTTGTCGTTGGATTTTTATGAAGCTAAACATATCGCCATTTGAAGAAAGCTATGATGTTGCAACTCCCGTACTCACAAGGACTAAACCTCTGTTAGAATCTGCTGATGGCCTTGCTGTTGCAACGTGGGTTAAAGTCATCATATGGGCTGTTCGAGTTCTGACATGTGTATGGTAGTTTCGACCGAGCGGCAGCCACCTTCCCCTGTATGTCAAGTTCGCTGTATAATTGGATGTCTCATTGATGATTTGCTACAGATCCTTTTAAGACTCCTACAGAGGAATTGATCGTTGTAAAGCAAGCCAAAGGTGTTTACGATAATGTATGTGGCTTGGGAGAATCATTTGCTACGCCAAACTAATGGTTGTTTGCAGAAACTCCACCCTGCCATCTCTGGAGTAATTGCTAAGGCTGCTTCTGTAAATTCTGCTATTGGCGCCCGCGCCTCCGCCACTATCCATACTTCGCAAGACCTCGCCCACGCTCTTTTGGAGCAGCTTCGTCAAATTACTGAACATGGTGTCCAGCTTCCATCTGCGTTGTTCGAGGTAAGTACATCAAAGAAGCCTAACTTGAGAGTAATTTGTGCTCACACTAAAATAGGGTGCTTCAAAGGCCAGCAATGATGTAAAAGAGATCGTATTCGCCAAGGAAGTATCTGTTCAGGAAAAGTCAAATAAATTTGCGTCTTACGTTCTGGTATGTTTTTGTCAGGACTCAATTCGCCAGAGGAAAAGTGACTGATGAGTCGAATAGGAACAAGCCAAACCTTTGATTGAGGAGATCTACAACTATGTCTACACTGCTAAGGTTAGTATGTTTTCCATCTGTGCTACTTTTAATTGACGCAGAGAATGCAATTAGACAAAGGCTGCGGAGAAGGGAAACAATACGGCTGAGGAAGCCAGTGAGGCTTCTGACAAGGTTGCTGACAAAGCCAACGGTGGCGTTGAACATGTCGAGAATGGCCAGTAATTCATTACTTGACTTTTTTTAAGAAGAATTATTCTCTACAGCGGCTCTGTTTATAAACTTTTTGTGATATTTTGACCGTAATAAATAGATTGTCTTAAAGGGCATAAACCCTGACGCTTTTGTTGAAGTGGCTTGTCTGATTGTGTCTACGATTTGTGATAGATGTATGTCGTATATTTGGAAACCTGCAATATCGATGGGAAGGTGGGTTATACAACTTCATGAAGGTCATCAAATGATCACAATCGTACAACCTCGTATTATACAAATGTATTTTGCCCCTCACTTGTAAGCTTAGCTCCTCAGTGCCCTTACGAGCCTCTCATCCCTTGGTCCCACTCCCATCTCCTCAATCACTATAGGAGCGGCGTTTTGCCCTCTGCCTCTCAACTCTCCTCTCAACATGATGCCCAATCCTTTGGCGCCTCTGCCAACAGTCAAGAATTTGCCGACTTCTGGTACCGGTGTCCCGCATAGTCGAGAAAGAGTTTTACGCCATCTCAGTTGAGCAGTAAGGTGTGGAAGGAGAACGGTGGCAGATCGTCCAATCTAGTTTTTGAGTCAGCGCTGAATGTATAAGGAGCTAAAAATATGTATAAAAGTGTGCCTTACCGGATGAGTTGTCATGGGATCCAGTATAATAGGCCCTCCAGGTTTATTCACAAAGTGACAACGTTCTAAAACATCTTTGAACTTGGGAACGGCGTGGTTCATGAGCTTCGTGTGATATGGGCAAGGCATATGAACATCCATGACAGGATTAGCAAGATTTAACTGCTGAAGCCTCTCGATGACTTGTAGGACGGCGTGATGCGTGCCCTACAAGGTTTTGTTATTGACCTACGCGTGGTTCTAGAAATGGAACTTACTGTCACCACCACCACTTTACTACTGTTGATGATCCCTGCAGCTGCCCATTCTTCGTGCCCTTCATCGCTTTGTTCAATCCATTCCCTCTCAAGCCCATGGATCTCATCCAGGATCAACTGCATAGCTCTGCGCCTTTGAGCTGGCATCGGTGTTTTAGGAGCCTCATCAGGATCACAATCGACGGTTTCCGCCGAGTCGTGTAAGAAAACGTCGCTGGGAGTGTACGATAAAGATGCAGGGGGTACTGAGAACGAGGGTGCGGAAAGTGAGTGGAAGTGTCGTGCGGAGAGGACCGTTGTCAGATGAGTCCGAGATCTGCCTGCCGGTGATGCTGGGAGGGAAGCATATATACGCTTTGGATTTATGAGCGCTTGCTCTTGCCAGACACCAGCAAACTCACTGCTAGCCGAACACCAGTAGCAAGGTCTAGTCGTCCAGCAGTCACAAGGGCTGTCAATGTGCCTATGAAGCCATGCCCAGCAAGATGTGTTGTTCTAGGAGGTAGCAAGCTATTTGATCCACTTTTCTCCTACACAGATAAAGACAAAGTAATTAATCTTAAGATCGGCACTTGTGACGTGTACCTACCTGCTCGCTGGCGAGAATGGCAATGGAAGACGTTAAGATGAAAGCAGCTGTAACGTCTGGGTTTTTCATGAGATTATCCTACAAGATATGTCGGCCAATGCTCTAAAAATGTTCCTTTATAACTTACCAAACTTCTTCCTTCAACCCAGCTCCGAAGACCTCCTTTAATGTTCCCAACGTCTGTGATCCCGCATGGTTGATACCCAATCGTAGCATCAGGACTAAACAAGGCGTCCGAAGCTTCTTCCCAAATCTTCAGTGAAGAAGGTGTAGGTGCGTGAGGAGTGTGTGGATATGATCCCTGTCAACAGTTCAAATGACACAAGTCAACCAAGCCTCATAGATAGCAAACCTATTAACATACCAGTCCTGCAAACAGCAAAGCTTGTCCACAAGGGTCGGGACTAGAGGGGGATGTTGGCTTGAGGAAGGTCATCCAGTCATTGTTAGCAGCTTTGGTGGATGTATGTCTTTTCGTGCAGTGACCTAGGCATTTTGCAAGTTGGAGACAGGGCCGACCGAAAAGTGTTGTGGACAGCTGCTGGCAAGACTGGCGTGAAAGCAAGAGCGCACGCATGGGTAGTGGCTGAAGGTGCTTTGAAGCGCTCCAGTAATATGGGTTCCGGGGTATAGATGCTGTATTGTGACTTTGTGGTCTTTGTAATTATGTTGTTATGATTTGTGAATCATATCGACGAACGAACGAAAGACGCCGCGGTCCGGCTGTTATTCATCCGCTGCCATATACGATGATACTTGCAGCTGACGGAGTTGTTCGGAATTCCACCTGTCGTGTTCTTCTTGTTATGATAAATGATTTATTAGGCATGTACTATATACCCCTGTCTCTTTCCAGTCCTTAACTTATATACGGTAGATGCTGCAATCTCCGTAGAGATGTAGGATGCAGCATTCATAAGAAACCAGACACTAGTTTCTTTCTGCCTCTAAGGCACTGACAACCAGGTTTAGGAGGTAGGAAAAGCATGATTATGTAATGCCGGCGAATAACACCTGGCTGCTGCCGATGAAAGAGCTCCACTCTAGACAGCAGCAGTTCGTACTACTTGTAGCATACCTTTTTTTTCGTTTCTGTCAGTGATGATGTTGGCGGATCTGTCATTACATCATCATGCATAATAATGTCTATGATCTATGATGCTGAAATATCAATGCAGACTTCTATTGTGTATCGAGGCTCTTTCACATTCCAATTCTCACTCACCTCAAGTTGAAATCGAATCGAGCAAAAGAGCCTGATTTATCACGGTTTATATCTTACTCTTAGGGACACTTTATGAGGAGCACTATTTGCAAAATGGCCCAAGACATAATTCAATTTAAAGTGTGAGCCATTCGTCTCCTCGCAATCGTTAGAAAGGTTTCACAGCAGGACAATTCCAGCTAATACGTGGTGCAGTTCAGGTGCCGTACAGGTGTGTTTGAATAAATGCCATATCTCCCACAGTTTTGACATCGGTATAGCTGACAAACGAATGTTATTTCCTGTGCTTGTATACCAGGGGGTCAACTTCCGATACCATACTCAGAAAGAGTGAGCTTGATATAAAACCCGTTGTGATCATCTGAGGATATGACTAACTTCTCTTTGAGAGCCCAAAAACTAGGCCTTAGGGGCCATTGCTATAACCACAGTGACTCAAGCGTACAAGGCGTTGCTGCTGGATCGTCTGAAAAGGTGGAACAATTGTGTGTAATGCTACATTTCCAGAGGAATATCATCATTAACGTTCTTACAGTCGAAAGTGGTTAGAAAAGGGACCTTCATCTGCTGAAGTCCATAACGTAGAGCTCATAAAGGAGCTCAGAAATGCTAGTGAGGCCGATGTGGAGAAGGCAGTAGGAACCAGCAGTGGTTTCGAAGTTCGACGGTGATAACGCCTTCTCATCCTGATCGTAATACTACAGTACTGCCATTATCCTCCTGCTAAATCAGTAGTATGTTACGTAGAATGGATTTATCATATGTAGTAAGGGTATTAAGAGAATTCTGTCAACTGAAATAATTTCAATTAATCGAACTTCATAATAACTTAGCTCAACAGGAGGATAATGTTATGTAGAAGTCTAGAACAGAACAAGAAGTACA
The DNA here is from genome assembly GCF_000091045.1 of Cryptococcus deneoformans JEC21. NCBI lineage: Eukaryota > Fungi > Basidiomycota > Tremellomycetes > Tremellales > Cryptococcaceae > Cryptococcus > Cryptococcus deneoformans. The sequence goes on from NC_006684.1 coordinate 526,382, forward strand.
GAAGAGCAGAGGACTCATAGTAATAATGGGGTGTCTAATCGTTACTTAATACTCTATTATTCCCACCCTTCGATTCCGAACCCTTGTAAGACCTCTATATGTCTTTAGAGGGTCAAAAAACAGATACTTCTTTTCCGACTCTACGTAAGTACAAGTCGGTTGCCATGCAATCTTCCCTCCACGTAATCTCCTTCTTATCATTAATATTATAATTGTAAATGTAATCGGGAGACAAGCTGACGACGCAAAGGAAATGCGATGTACAACAAAACAGCCGTACGCAATATATAATAATCATTTCCTTTTGGTCCCTTGTTGTCTGGGTTTTATATGCCACTTTTCGTCTTTGTTCTCAATGCGTTGTGGAACGTGAACTATTTGTTCTTGTTACACAGCTGTACAACCAAACCCTCGCAAACATATAATAAAGAGCAATAGCGACATGCCAATTATGGACTATCTTACCGCCAACACTGCCTCAAGAACTCCGACAGCATCCAGTTCGTCCATCGACTCTCTGTCAGGTTCATCGGACACAAAGGCTTACAAGCAATCTCGATCGAAGAGCTTTGGAGGTGTGTTCAAGAGACATAGGCTATCATGGGGCGGTCCTTCCATTGAGAAGTTCAGATTGGGAGAGAGGGATTCAAGCAACGAGGACTGCAGTGGCGGCATTGGGGGCAAACCCTACAATGAACAACAACCGCTAGATAATTTAAACGGTCAGAGTTACGTCAACCACATACGCAGATCGAGCGATAGTAGCCAGTTGATTCGTGACCTTAGGAAGGGTAATGAGTCAGAAGATTTCAAAGCAATTGACACATACAGATTACCTGGTATTGGTTTCGTGGGCACAAACGCATCGAAGGACGCGGTAAGTTCTTGGTTGAAGTGCACACGAATCAAAGTAATTCATATTTGTCTTATAGATAGAGCGGCCCCCATGGCGGTCCATCCGTTGCGAAGAATCATCCGGGAGTCTACTCAGTCCTGGGTGGTCCCCTGCCTTGTCCGATAGACTAGTGCGTTTAGAGTTTTCTGCGTCGCTCGTGGTTGACTTTACTCCAGTATGAAGACCTGGCTCCAGCTCCACAAAACCCTTCACATCGATATCTTACCCCTCAGGATTCATATTCTCTCCTTCTTACCTATCAATCAAGCGCCGTTACATCACATTCCTCCTTCGACGTGTCCACTTCATCCCGATGCCCCATAGATCAGAAGATGTCATCTTCTTCAGCTGATCAAGAGCTAAGTCCAGAATGGCACCAAATTGTCGATAAATCTCTCTGTGATTCTTTGGACAAGATGGAGCAAAGAAGGCAAGGACTGTGGTGGGAGATCATCAAGGGCGAGCGAGAATATGTGCGCGACATGGGTATCATGCATCATGTGAGTAATGATGTTTGGGAAGTTCCATCCTGACTTACTTTGCCTTAGGTATTTATCCAGGAGCTGAGAGATTGCAGACCGCCTGTAATTGAGTCCACTAAGCTAGAACCTTTCATTGCAGAAGTCTTCAGTACAGCTGTAATTCTGTCCCATGCTCATGAGACAATTTTAAGAAACCTGATGGAAAGACAAAGGATTGAATGGCCTCTTGTCAGTATAGCCTAAGTTCGCAATCATATAAAAGTGCTCACTCACAAAAAATCAGTTGACTACAGCGACGGACATATATCTGCAGATTATGTTGGAGATCGTCGATCCATACGAGGCAGTGAGTCACATTATGTAGACAAAGTACTGTTCCTTCCTGACTTAGCTCATAGTATATGAAGAATTATCCATTTGCAGAAGCCCGAGTGCGTCGAGAGTCTGTGAAAAATCAGGAATTTCACAAATTTCTTGAATTGCGGAACACTGCATCTCTGACAAACCGTCGTGACATCTTCACCTTTTTGTCTCGTCCAGTGACCCGGCTCCCTAGGATTATTCTTTTACTCGGTGAATTGCTGAAAGTAACTCCTAAAGAACATGCAGACAAGGAAGATATACCGGTCCTAAAGGAAATGCTCGAACGGGTGGTTAAAGATACAGAACATGGTATTGAGGCCGCCGCTGTTAAAATAAAACTGTGGAATATAGCAGAAAGATTGCTGTTCAAGAAGGGAGAAATCACGGTGTGCCCGGTCCATTCTTTTCACTCTGCGACAGAACTAACAGTCTCGCGTAGGATTTAGATATCTCCAACCCCAAAAGGACTTTTGTGCACTCAAGTTATCTGTTCCGACGAATCCGAAGCGAATCCAATTGGCACGGATGGTATACTGCTCTCTTTGAATTGACTATAGTTGCTTTGAGCTAATGTAAGCCCATCTTCGCAGGCAGGATATATATGCCATTCTTTTGGATAACTATTTGCTTCTGACAAGGGAGGAAGAGGGTGGGAAGTATGTTGTGATATCGCGCGTGAGCCAATTATATGATGTCAACATGTAGGCGACGGCACTGATTTATTACGATCTCCTCCAGCCTATTCACCTGGACTTTCTGAATATAATATCCACCGACGGAGCACCTGAGAAACGCTATGATCATAGCGCTCATGGTAATCATAAGAAAAACAATACAGTGGCGTGAGTGAGGTAGAGGATCACAGCGAAACTGAAGGAAATGCTGATGCGGGTTGGTAGAATGGATACCATGCTGCCAGCTGAGGCATTGATGTATCCTTTCACCGTCTCTATTGGGGGACCGGAAGGGAAAGCCTACACCTTATGCACTACGTGAGTATATCGACGCCCTATGGACTCCTAATCATAGCTAACACATGCATTTTCTAGAGATCAAGCTCACCGGTGAGCATGTGTTACTTGACATGGTTGTTCTTAATTAATGGCAAACAGTTCAGAATGGATCGATAAAATCCAGAATACCCAGATGTTGCGAAAATATGACTTAGAAAGCAATCGGGTGTGTCGCATGTATGCCAAACCCAATACATAGCTAACGGTCGACATTTAGATCTTCGTCACGCATACCATATCTATGCCTTCAAAAATGCGTAGCCCGGTGATTTGTAGCGAAACATTCATCGTTCACGGCCGAGATACCGTGGCCTTCGCCACAGAGACATCGGTATGGTTGGGGTGGTTGAGAGATACGCATTGTATGCAATATGGCGATTCGCTAATTCACTATGGCAAGTCGCTGATACACTGATGAATAGCATTCCGCGAGTTGGTGCAATTGCAAAATGGGCAGATATCCTCCATAGCTCTGGTCCCAGAATTTTCGTGGCTGCTTGTTTTAAGTTCGGGTACCCTTCTAGCATTCAACCTCAAGAGGATGATGCCTACCTCCGATCCTTCAACATGGATGAGCATGGGGAGAGCCCAAGGGCAGTTGCTTAATCAATCTGGGCATTCGGTTGCTTGGGTATATACGGGCAAAACTAAGGGCCGGACACTGAGTGAGCTGTCCATCACTTGTTAGCCTTGGGTAGGACTGATTATTGGGGAATGGAAAGTAACATATGTCGTCTATGGTCGAAACACGCATGGCTGCACTCTCAATTTTCTCGAACCACTGTTCGATAACAGCTATCCATCCGCTTCTTCTCTCCTTTCTGACCCTGTTTTCCGCAGCTTCGCCTCGCTCCACCTTCCTGGACATGCCTCTTCAATCACTTTCTTCCGGCAGACTGTGGCGATTACCACAGAAAAGACGATCGTTATAGCAGAACCTGGCAATCCGGTGTACAATTGTGTACCCACTGCCGGTAGTACTGCCTTTTTAGCTGAAGACGCCGTGGTTGCTAAACTTTTGAACGGTCAGGGAAGGACAAGGGCCGAAGGGAGGCCTTTGGGTATGTGGCAAACAGGAGGCGACGAATTTATTTTGGTATACGATTGGGGAGCATGCTTTGTGACCAAATGTGAGGGCTAATGAAAAGTATTCGTAAGTAGTGTGCTGACTCGCAGACAACTTAGTTGGAGAAATATGCCGATCAGGAGCTTTTTTAATCTGGGATCTGTTCCCCGTCTACGCGATCTTCCGTTCTCCTCATCTTCTACTGTTTGATGATTCTAGTCGCGCAGAGGTCCGCAATGTGACCTCGGGGAAGATGTGTGAAGTTATCGAAGAGAAAGGCCTCCGTATGATGCCCCGTACCAGAGAAGAGCAGGGGATGCTGGGTTGGAGTGAAAAAGGGTTGATCCAGCTTGTAGAGGTAAGTTTGGATGACCTCAAGAATAGACGCCTTTATTAACAATGTCTGGGGATGTTTGTAGACGGTTGAATTGTAATGTCGTCGTAGAATGAAGCTTCTTTGGGTTATTATGAAGTTTGATCATCATCAATAATATCCACCACTAGTACGAGATGTTTACAGACGGTTTGCCATGAGGCAGTAAACTGATCGCTCAGTACGTAGTAATAATATTCAATATGTCTGCTCATTCTGCATAGGCTTCTGTTATATGAGGCTGGCGTGTATTCTACGGATGTGCAAAAGAGATAAAGCCTGAGACATCTATGACTTATGCCTTGTAGAAAAAAGCAGTTGCGTGAGGAACAATTGAAGAGGCTGTTTTGTTGTGTTGAAGTTACAAATCCACTGGTGTCCTGATCCATGTGCGTTCCGTAAATAGCGCGGAGTTTGGAAATCACTCATCATGCATGTTGTGGGTTCTGCTGTCATCCTCATTATTCTATCCGCAATCCCTTTTCGGCGACAACTAATTTGTTTATCTCGTTCCCTTACATCGCTTTGAAGCCATTAACCATGTCTGAAGGAGCTGGTTCATCGTCAAATCTTGGCAAGAGACCCCGTGACGGTGAAAACACCTCTCCTGCTCCGGAGAATGTCAACAACAACGGATTAGAAGTGCCAGAAATGCCTCCAGCCGATATGGAGGATTCATCCGATGATGAGATCGGTCCCATGCCTGGAGGAGACATAGTGATATCAAAGGGGAGAAAGAAAAAGCGCACTGGTGAGCTTGTCTTGCTACTTCACAGGCCACAGACAATCGAACTAATGATATTCAGTTCTTCCGCATGAAAAACTCTACTTGGCGTCTCTCCCTGATACCGACCGCTACTACAAGTCTTTTATGCACCGGGAACCCCTAAACTCTATTACAATGACCAGGTGAGGAATTATCGCTTCACATGCATCATTAGCATCTGACGAAACTAGGACAAACTTTGTCATTACGACATCCATTGACGGCCATCTCAAGCTCTGGAAGAAGCAAGAGCAGGGTATTGAGTTTGTTAAACACTACCGCGCATCCCTTAAGGCCATTGTGGGCGTGAGTGCCAGTGACGATGGTAAGCTGTTTGCCACCGTTTCGGAAGGTGGTGAAGGCCGGGTGTTCGACGTTGTCAACTTTGGTATGTTTCTTTGTAACCCTTTTGCAGTGACTATTCTAAACATATTTGCAACTGCTAGACATGATAAATATCCTCAAGTTCCCATATACCCCCAAGGCATGTTGCTGGGTCCACGAGCCAGGGGCTGGGCAGCCATTGTTGGCGGTTTCCGATGTCGCTAGCCCGACTATCAGGATATACGATGGAAGAGGGGACGGCAAACCCTTATATGAGCTTACCAAACTTCACCGGGCTCCTGTGCATCTCATGGTCGTGAGTATTCCTTCTATCTCTTATATTTAATCTGACAGTTATACCAGTACACGGCCAAATATGATTGCGTTGTCTCTGCCGACGAAGACGGCTTTATGGAATACTGGCAACCCAGCGAGCCTTGGGGCCTTCCTTCAGTCCCTGGTTTGTGGCAGTATAAGTCTTCCACTGATCTTTTCCATTTCAAAAAGGTGTGTCCAACCTGACCGACGCTCAATTAACAACAGTTACAGTCAAAGACCATCCCCACCTGTGTCACGTTCTCTCCCAATTCCTCGCACTTTGTGACCCTTGCTCTTCCCTCCAGGGCTGTTCATATCTTCAACTTCCTTACGGGGAAGCTTACAAGGACGTACGATGAATCCCTCACGGCTGTTATGGAGATGCAACAGGCAGATACGGCTGTTTTCAAGTTGGACGACATGGACTTTGGCAGGAGATTGGCGGCTGAGAGAGAACTGGACAGAAGTGAAAGCGGACCGGGAGGGCTGTTGAGGACAGCGAATGCGGTATGGGACGAGAGTGGTAACTTTGTGCTCTATCCAACAATGCTGGGTATCAAGGGTAATTGACCAAGCATGACCCAAAGTATCTCCCAAGCTGACGTCGATTAGTGGTCAACACCGTTACCAATAAAGTTGCTCGTGTGCTGGGAAAAGACGAAACACTTCGTTTCCTTAACATCGCCCTGTATCAAGGTGCCCCAGCTAAGAAGGGTGTGACCACTGTCCAAATGGCGGCTTCAGCGAACCCTTTATTACAGGACAAAGCATCTCGAGACCCTCACCTGTTTGCTACGGCATACCAAAAGCAAAGATTCTATCTGTTCGCTCGCAGTGACAAAGAGTGCGTATCTTCCATTATAGGTATTCCCCTTGCATGTGTTGACATGGGGATGATGCAGGGAGAGTAAAGGCGAGCGTGACGTGTTCAACGAGAGACCTACAAGAGAGGAACAAACTGTGGCAGTTCCCGCGGAAGAGAAGAAACGTCCTTCGGCCAAACGTTGCACGATCCATACTACCAAGGGTGATATCTCTGTGCAACTCTTCCCTGACGAAGCACCCAAGACTGTAGAGAACTTCATCACTCACGCCCGAAACGGTGCGCTTCATCCAATATTGCTTCTAATATTGCTTCTAAATTGGTATACTAAACGAACACCTAGGCTATTACAACGGAACAATCTTTCATCGTATTATCAAGAAATTCGTGAGTATATTGTAGCTTGAAAGATTCAGTTGGTTAAATGATGTCTAGATGATTCAAGGTGGCGATCCTTTTGGAGTAAGCGGTTCCTCTTCAATCGGGCAAGGGCTCTGGGCTAATGTGATCTGCAGGACGGTACCGGTGGCGAAAGTATTTGGGGTGGTACATTTGAGGACGAAATCTCTCCCAGGCTTAGGCACGATCGACCGTACACCCTTTCAATGGCTAATGCAGGTGCGTCGACCGTTGCTGCTTTTCCCGTATGAAGCTGACGCAGTACTGCAGGACCGGGGACGAATGGATCGCAGTTTTTCATTACTACAGTACCTTGTCAGTGGTTAGATGGCAAACACACGTGAGTCTGAAGATTGGCGCTCTTGTTAGAATACCCTAACATAGTGCTTTAGCGTGTTTGGCCGAGCAGTCGGAGGTTTGGACAGTGTAGACGCCATAGAAGACGCGAAAACGGACAAAAACGACAGACCGTTCGAAGACATATCTATTAGTAGTATCACCGTGGAGTGAATAAATTTTAAAGCCGACTGAACAAATGATGGTGAAAAGCTTGTTAGTATATTATACTGGCTCAGCAGCAATGCAACCTTGAAACATTTAAAAGCGTTCGCCATACCGTCGATCTCATCGTCTACTTAATTCTTCTTTCACTATCATTTAGATTTCCTAACTTTAAGACCATCTACTAATTTGCACAATAAGTTTAGTTGATCTTGAGGAGCTCAACTGTAATAATAATCAGTGCCAGATAAGTAGTGTCAACGAAGAGCAGACCTACCCTCGAACTTCAGGGTAGAGTTAGGGGGGATAACAGGGGGGAAACCTCGAGCACCGTAGGCTAATTGGTAGATGTCAGGTTTAATTCTGTTGCAACGAAAAAAACTTTTGCATACCGTAGTCAGGGGTGCAGATGAGGTTAGCCTTCTGGCCGATGGAGAGCTGAGGAACACCCTCGTCCCAACCCCTGATCACTTGGCTACGAAACAGCATCAGCTACTGAAATATACGCGCCTTCGGAAATACTTACCCCTGACCAATTCGGCAGACGAAGGGGGTTCCACGGTCTCGAGAAGAGTCAAACTTGGAACCGTCAAGAAGAGTGCCAACGTCTATTCACATGGCAAAGATCGCCATCATGTCAGTGTTGCAAGTTCTCATCTGGAGATGCACAGAGAGCGGAGTTAAAGACGACCCACAGTGGATAGTGACACTGTCTCCAGGCTGGGGGAAGGTCTTGCCGTCACCGGCGGAAATGTTCTGTTGAAGGCAAGAAAATGAGCCACTATCAGCACTGACGCTCCGATGCACTCTGGACCAATCGGTCGCCAAAGAGGGAGCGAAGATACCAACCTCAACAGTAACGCCCATTTTGATAGCTGTGGTAGTAAATTGACGAAGAGGTTGTCTAACGAGGGGACGAGAGGTGGTGAGGATAGATCTGAACATGAAGAAGAAGAAAGAAGAATGGAAAGTATTGCACGTCCGGATAGGGGTGACGGACGAGTTGGGGGCCCTTGAATGGTGGTGACAACCGGTGGAGGCGGAGTTACAGGGCTCGTAATTGTGGCACTTTTCGGCGGAGCCTTTCTTATCCCTAAAAATTCACTACTCGATGACCTGTTGTGCAACGAAGTTCATGTATTTTTGGAAGAACCAACGCCCTGCGGCGACAAACGATGTTACACTTGGCATGAAAAAAACTATCATATATACAGAAGCGCGAGCAGACATATAGACTCCCATCACTGATCACAACCCACCACTTAACCTCGTCCAACATAAGGCATACCAGACGCACTAAAAATATCGATTAGTCGCAACTACTTCTTTGCAACAATGCGACTCACATAATCTCCAAGCTTAATATGTCTGCCTCTGCAGGAAGACTCGCAATGAATGCTACCGTTTTAGCCACATTATCCACGTGCATCACGGGCTCAACTTTCTTCGTGCCGTCTGCCTGAAGTGATCCAGCCGTCACGTGTGATCCTAAATCGGTGGCAGCGTTACCGATGTCCAACTCAGTGCATGTGATATGGTATTTTCGCCCATCAAGGGATGTTGAGCGCGTAAGACCATGGATGGCGTGTTTAGAAAGAGTATAAGCGGTGTTGTCTGTCGCACAGTTCAGACCGTCAGTGAGGGGGCTTGCAGGAGGGTATATTGTTGAGATGTTGCCAACTCACTGGGACGGGGACTTGTCGCAGAAATGCTACCATTGTTGATAATCCTACCACCTTGAGGTTCTTGGGCCTTCATGAGATGGAAAGCGTATTTCGTGAACTACACACATGACATCAGCCTTAGCTTCTGAGAGTTCGACAAAAAAACATGGCACTGACGAGGACAGCAGACATGATATTGATGTCCAATACTTTTCGGAACACGTCCATATCCTGGTCTTCAAACTCTCCTGGGGATTTGTCGTTGATACCGGCATTCTTCATCATCCAAATCAGCTGCAATTCTCTACCAAAGTGATTTACCACACTTACGTTGAATAAGACGTCAAGTCGACCATATTTGGATTTCACCGTTTCAAAAATCCTCTTTACATCTTCCTCATTGCTAGCATCTCCGGTGGCCACTTCTATCAATGTTCCATCCCTGCATTGCCTTCCCGTCTCCTCAAGTTCTGCTTGCCTTCGGCCGACTAGAACAAGAACAAGCTGTTCAGGTTGGGCAGTTGAAGGGAAAGTGTTGGAGAGAGCGATGGACGAAGCACGACCAATGCCCCCTGAGGCGCCGGTAACGAGAATTACTCTTTGGGAAGGCATCATGAATCCTATAATTGGATGTATAGATAGTTAATGGGTCGAATAAGTTAAAGTATACGAGTGCAGGTGCAGACCTTTTCAGCAATGTTGCTTTTATCTGATGCGAGAGCTGTCTTCGTTCGGCCCGATCCACCGGATTAGAGAACCCAGTCCCCTGGACGCCGTGGGAAACTCAGATATACCAACCTTTTTCGGCAAACGACGGTCTTCGAAAAGCGTACTACGTACGTAACTTTGCTTTTTCCTCCACTTTTAAGGTGACCTCCTTTCAACGAAGCCCCTCCGTTAGTCATATATCTGCTGATGAACTCAACTAATATGAAGATCCTCCGTAACGGTTAGCGGTCATGTTAGAGCTGAGCGTTGAACATTCTGCATATATAAGGGTCTGTTACTCGCAGTTGGTGCATTGCTTGCGTTTTTGGGCAAGTATAGTATGCTGATTTTGCTTGGTATGCATGATGCTCTATGATAGTTTACTAATCCGGAAAACTTGCTAGATCCCAATTCAAGCACCGACCATCTTACTGTTACTTCTCAATAATCCTCGCCTCTTCCAGCTCCCTTTTATTTCCCTCTCCCTCTTCTTCAGGCGCACCATCTTCGACTCCAGAATTCTTCTCCACCAAGAGCTGGGCGGCCATAAGGGTCCTGAATCTGCTACCCTCTCTCCTTGACTGCATGATGTACTGAATAAGTACTGCCTGCTTTTTCCGTGATCCAAGCGAACTTACCAGAACATCGTACCGGCCAGCCTCAGACACTACACCGTTCTCTAAAACCACGACCCTCTCGGCCATAGCAATACTTGACAGTCTATGGGCAGCGAGGACAACAGTGATGTTGCGTTTATGAATGATATCATCAATAGCGGCGTTGACGGCGTTTTCTGAAGTTGAATCGAGTGCAGAGGTGGCTAGACGATGATTGATGAGCATATGCAATAGCCGGAAGTGACATGACTCACCTTCATCCAGAAGCAAGATCGAGGGATTTCTAACAAGTGCACGAGCGATACTGATTCTTTGTCGCTGTCCGCCACTCAAACTCGCCTTGCCGACTAATGCTTGGATGAGTATTTGTGCTGTTCATTGAAAGTAAGGCTTTAACCTACTCATAGTGTCAAAGCCGTCGGGCAAGTCCCAGATGAAATCGCAGTTTGCCGCCCTCGCTGCTTCTTCCACGTCCTCACGCGTGATATCGGGTGACCCATATGCAATGTTGTCATGTACCGTCCCTGCAAAGAGAATAGGGTCTTGGAAGACGACACCAATCCGAGACCGCCATGATTCGGGGGTAAATTCACGGATGTCTGGAGAAATGAATGGTTAGAGCACAGCTAGTACGTTTTCGAACAGAATATCTCACCTGTGCCGTCGAACGTAATTTTGCCTTCTTCAGGATCGTAGAAACGACTAAGCAACGCTTGGATAGAACTCTTTCCGCTTCCACTTGAACCACTGCGTGCGTATCAGACTGGGCCGACCTCACACATTCGTTATGATGATACTCACACCAACGCAACGCTCATACCAGGCTCGATGGTCATGTTGATACCCTTCAGAACCTCGACCTCCTTCCTTGATGGATATCGGAATCTCACGTTCTCAAAGACAATAGGTCCATTGCGGGCAGCAGACAACTTGACCCCAGCCTCAAGGGGAATATGAGATTGGCGATCGAGGAGCCAGAACACACGACCACCAGCACCAACACCTAATGGTTCGAAGTTCAGCATACCTAACTCACGTGAAACATTGGCTTACCTCTCATGAGACCAGTGAAAAAACCTGTCATCCCAGAGACGGAGCCGCCGACATAGCTATCCAATCATAATATCAGCACGAGCATTTCGCCAGAGTTGAACCTCACTTACGCGCTATACATCAAAAGTGAAGTAAGATCGCCGACAGTGATTTCCTGGGTGGCGACCAAATGGCCACCTTTCGCATCTTCAGTCTTTGGGATCACATTTGCAAATGAAAACGCTTACCATAGCCTAGCAAACACAGCATAGCCAAGTTTCCAGTCAACCCACTTGCACCCCAAAAGATACCTGTCATGTAGGCCTCCTTCTTTGCGAGCTGGAAAACTCGGTCCACCTTCTGGCTGAATAGATTAGCTTCTAGAGACTGAGAGTTGTAGGCAGCAACAGTCTTGAAAGCATTGAGTTTTTCTTCAGCTACTTTGGACATGTCTCCAACAGCCTCTTGAGTTAAGTTGGAAAGTTTTCGGAGGTAGCGACCGTAGAAAACTGCACCCAACGACACCGGGGGGACGACACAGAGCATCACAAGGGTCAATTTTGCGGAAATCCAGAACATGGCAGCCACCCCAACAGTAGCTGAAATCAAAGCTCTGGTATAGACCATATAAGCAGACTGGAATGAAAGGGTAGTCAGTGCACATACCTCAAACCATCCGACAAGTTACTCGTAACACTGTCTCCCAGGATATTGGTGTCAACACTCAGACGGGAGACGATATCACCAGCAGATCGGTCAGCGAATTCAGGTTCTTGACGCAAAGTGGAGTGGTAAGCTTGATTCCTATGATAGCACAGTGAGTTATGAAGTCCTTTAACGAAGCGCTTACCTAACCCGAGCGATGATCCTTTGGCCGCTGGTACGCATAATTATAGCACGGCCTATAGCTTGCAATTCAGTAATATGCGGGAGGACTTGGCCGCGATACGTACCAGCATTAGCAGCCGCGCCAACGCAGAAAGTTACAGCAAGCAGTCCAGCCGCAACAGGGAACGAAAGGCCAAGAAAAGTTGACTATTACAACATTAGCATTGTTCTATTTGCTCGTTTGTTTGCACTGCACTCACTGAGTTGGTTGAGAAAAAATCTATAAGTTTCCCAATTGTTAATGGCACAAGCATGGAAACAGAGCTTGATACAAGCAACTGAATGTAACTTTGAGCGACATTACCGATTTTGCAAACGGTGGTTGGACTTACCAAGCCGACAGCCACGGAAAGATGTCTGGACTCAGGTTTTGCTAAAGAAATAAGCTTCCTTACACTGCTCGCCCCTGTTTCACTTTCCCCATTCTCCGAGCTTGCTCCCTTGGTGGATTGAAGGGATACTTTGGATGTCAAGCGGGATATTAAAGACTGGCGTTTCGCAGGCCGCTCAGGAGTGGTGGTGTCGATCTCTGCTAATTCGGGTTGCGCAGACTTGTCAGATCGGGATTGTTGTATGGACGGTTGAGATGAACGATTGGTCAGTGTACGACAAAGGCGAGGTCGTTGTTGGAGCAGAAGTCGCGGTTGCGTTGGCAAGACGTCCAAGCATCGCGAACCTGCCATCGGCCGTACTCTGACAGCCGAAGCGAACAGCTGCTGACGAAGATGCACATGGAATCCGACGGTGGTCCCAAGCATAGCTGCTTATGAAATCGCCCTATGGGCTCCCGATACTGTGGCGGGAGGATGAGGCCTATGAATGGGGTGAAGAGGATTTGTTGACAAAAAAGAACAATCGGAAAGAAGACAGAGCAAAGCAAGAAATCGACGGGGGAATCAATCACGCGCGCGTCATCGGTAAATGAAATGTTGACAAAATTGAATTTCCTTTACTACAGACGGCATAGTTACTTGTACTACTATGCATCACATTCATGCCGTGTGCTCTGTCATTTGCTACATTCTTCCACTACGAACAATGCAGCTACAGCATATAATACAACACGATGGAAGCCGAAATGGTAAAACGTCCACAAGTGCCTCTTACAACCACTGCGGTTAAAATGGACATTTTCCAATATCAGGATGCTTTTCTCTTATTTTGCTAAGCTATTCCCTCTCCCATTTATCCCACTTGCCCACCCTGAGCCATAGTTCTTTAAGCTCTACAATGGCGTCTTTCTCCTCCATAATATTCTTTCCTTTTAGAAGTTCTATTCTTTTGCGAGACCACGCCTTCAGAGCTGATCTATTGACAGCCTCGTGTCTTATTCGTGTGAATTGCCCTTCGCTCAAGGCCCTAGGGTCCCCTGACGTATGCCGAACTATGAGATGTATGACTTCTCCAGGAAGATCGAGAAGTCTGAAGGGATTGTATGAAGAGGTTCCGGAAGAGACGTCGGAGATCACCCGCTGCGCCGTCACTTCATTGGATGGAGGAAGGGCATTGAGGATAATCCGTGCAGCGCTTATCGTTCGAGATGCAGCGGTTCTGACGCGTCTGGTCAAAATCCGGTTGCGATCTAACAGAGCCGGAAGTCTTCGGTGCACTTGATATTCCAGTTGCTCTCCTTCTTTCTGGTTCGCTGTCACCAGTCCGGGAAGCTCACGGGCATTTCCATCGTCGACTCGAGCCTCGGAGTGATGATTGGCCAGTAGCCCAACCATCAATAACGATCGGTTGTCCTCTTCGATTGCATCCACGATTTGGGTGACACCTGTTCCGCCTAGCTGGTTACCATTCAAAAGTAAGCAGTCAAGGCTTCTAGACCGAGGTGATCTTATGAACTCAGCGATAGCAGGGGCCGCTTCGGGAGTCAAACCGCAAGCTGCGAGATGCAGTTCCCGAAGATGTGGAGAGTTAAGGTTGTGCAGGAACCTTTGCAGTCCATCTGAATCTATTAACGAATTATTTGTTAAGCTGATCATCTCGACATGAGACATGTTGAGGGATAGAGCGATGGATTCGACATTTTCCAGCAAGCGCACAATATTGCCTTGGAGGTACACTTGACGTAACAAACCATCCTTTTTGGCGTACGATAAAATACCATCCAAAGCCTCATCATCGACGCCTGTAGCTGCCAAGTTGACTTCATGAAGACCCCATATTCCCATTCCTATCTCAGGGGCTGAATGTTTGGATCTCAAAGCAGAAAGACCTTTGAAGAGGATCAGAGCCCCTGAAGAGCCGAGGGGGTTGTGGGACACATTTAGACGGTGAATCTGACGGGTAATTTGTGGAAGAATCCTGAAAGCTACACGCCAAAATGTCAGCGCACGCTCACCACCAGTAGCAGCGGCTACATCATAATATCTATAATACTTACCGCCTTCTTCGCCCACGAAGCCATGATCTGGGAGATAGACGAGGTCTGTATTTGAGCGCAGAACGACTGCCATAGCTCGATCCGACTGATATGCCGATAGTTCGAATGCGTTCCCTGGTCGCGCGTCGTCAAGTGGGGTAGGATGAACAGAAAGAGACAAGAATCCAATAAATGTAAAGCTTGAATATTGCCACAAACCGGTCCAAGCGAGCTGCAACCGCAGACCATGCAGCAGACCGAACGAAGTCACAGCGGATGTATAACTGATGACGTCATGAGATACTGCACTGCCAACGGAACAGCATCGGTCAATATATCGTATTTTAGTTGTCATGCGTGATATAATTATAGTAACTTTCTGTAAATATAGCTTAGTCAAAAAGAGACGGCAATAAGCAGAGCACTTAAGAAACAACACCATACTACTGGCCATGTCCCTTGGCCGGTATATTGGCTGGTCGATACTTGCCTTCACTTATTTAGTGTTGGCCATCTTGCTTCGTCTTATCTTTCTCCAACCTTCAAAAACCTCGAGAGCGTCGTATCGACCCAAAGATGCCAAATGTTCCTTGGGCGTTTTCCTGGGGTCTGGTGAGCATTCAGATAGACTTTGAAATTAGATGACTAATGAGTAATTGTTTATAGGCGGCCATACTAGTGAGATGAAGGCTTTGTTGTCGACACTGGATTATGAACGATACCAGCCTCGAACGTACATCTACTGCCATGGTGATGATCTGTCTTTGAGAGCCGTCTCAGACATTGAATCGAGCAAGGGAGGTTTGATATCATCCAAGGTAAGCGCTTTCGAACACCAACGCTCAGAGCCTGAGCCTAGACTATAACTGATTGACTATTAAAAGATGTACTATCTGTTAAGCCTCCCACGGGCTCGTCGTGTAGGCCAACCACTATTGTCAACAATGGTTTCAGTTTTGAAAACACTCTACATTGCAGCCCTAAGGCTCTTTCTAATCCCTCTACTGAAAAACCCACGACGGCCATTCGTTGATCTTTTGATCGTCAATGGCCCAGGTACATGTGTTGTTTTGGTTCTAGTATCATATATTCGTCGGGTGCGTGTTCCGTCCGTTTTAACGATCTTACAAGACCTATAACTGAAGATTCGCCCACTTGATAGATACTAGGTTTAGAATATACTCGTATTATCTACGTGGAATCATTCGCTAGAGTTAAAAGCCTGTCTTTAAGTGGGAAGATGATCAGACCGCTTGCAGATCGTTTTTTGGTCCAGTGGCCCGATGCTAGTGACAGCGATAATGTCATACACAAAGGGCTTTTAGTGTGATTAGTATAATGCATATACGCTATAATATCCAGGTCGTCTACAAGAGATTTACAACAACAATTATACTTTACTCTAGACTGCCGTCAGTATCTCATCTAGAATCTTGCCCACCCCTCTACCCATGCCTTTTTTCATACCTCCAGAAGCTGACCCTTTCATCAACCACATGACTTCATCCCGAACCTGCCTCTTTCGGATCCTGTGGATCATGCAAACTTTCCACACGCCCTGAACATTCAATGGCGTTGCGTACCAGTCCTCCAGCTCTTCCTCTCCTCGACCACAATCCCCGCGCAAATCATTTATATCAGGCTCCTCCCCCGCCAGTACATTCCATGTATGTACTCCAACTACACCACCTCCCGTTCCCTGTCGGTCCTTGGCTGCCCGCGCTCGGCCATCTTGTTCTTCTTGTAGCCGTATCTCGAATCCATTGGGAAGAGCAAAGTCTCCAACTAAGAGGCGATGAGCTCTAACATATTCTGGGAAAGCTCTGACTGCTCGTTGGGTGATGGCAGAATGGAGGCTGGGGTGACATGTTAGGGCTGAAAAGAGATTCGATATGTGAACTGCAAGAGGCGGATGTATATGGGTGTACGGAAGGAGTAGAGATAATGTCGCCAGATACTGAGAAACAGTTTGTCAATAACAATTCTAAAATAGACTATCTTCACCTACAGACTGAGGTATGACAGCACCCAGATCAATATCATTCGGTGGCAAGCTTATCTCTGAAGATTGGATGCTTGTCGCGCACATAAAGTGATCAATCTAGGCGATCCAATGAGCATTCAATCACTATCATGAAGATGAAGGAAATGACATACCACCCACCATGGCACATCTGCACCATTCCGTCTGATCCAGATTACCATGGGATTGAAATCACACAACTTCAACATCTCATCCCCAAGTGTACCGTTCACCTGACCGGCACGAACTTCTATCCTTTTTTTAGTAAAGTATTCGCATAGCTTCATCTGAACTGTGCTCGCAGCGCTTTCTAGACCTGTCAACACTAAGACTTGCGGGACTATGAGATGGCCCTTGTCCAAATGATGGTGAATATCCCTTTTGTTTCGCGTGTTCGAATCGAGATCATGCTTCAAGCTCTTGATAGACTCTGAAGCATGGGCTGAAAACTGAGAAATGCAGGCGGGGCTCGATCGAAATAGTTTCCATGGTAACTCTTCGGTGTACGTAGAGCTGCTGAGAGACAGATGGCCAACGGACAAACCGAAAATAGACTCCATCATCTGTGTGAAGAGGCGGTGTGAGCTTTGATCAGCCTATCCTATCCGCTGCGGGGCGACATACTGCTCGTATCACTTCCACAATCTTATCACTCTTACTGTTATCGATGTCAATTATTAGTCCCCCATTCTTCACTATGAGGATCAAAAGGATTGTGGAGAAAAGTGAGGCGTTGACAGCCCAGCCCTTAAGGGCCGAATGATTGAGAACGTGGCGAAGTAGGAGGGAGCTGAAGCCAGGGCTTCCTGGAGCGGGAAGCGACATATTGACCAGTTTCGACAGCTTTATACTGTTTGGCGATTACTGAGCACCATGGCGAGGATTAGATTGCGGAGAGTCTAATGGGCGATAGAAGGAATCTTCCGACTGTAGAGATTTTGATGGTTGTTAGTCAGAGAAGTTTGCTGGCGAAAATTGCCTTGCTTATATTTATTAGTTCATGCGGCGTTGGACATTGTTGACGACGGTCAGCTGGGTGGTGGGTGGCTGCGATGGCCTTTGGGCGGCGACTTCCGCCTATTACTCTTCTCATCAGAACACCTCGGACGGCTTTTCTGCAGCTGTCGTCCGTCGTGGACACCCATCAATGGGGGACGGACTACTATTGCGTGCGCAATGCAGCCCTCCTACAAGCAGTCAAACTAACTTGCCGGGTCCTCTCATCCATCAAGCTATTATGATTTTGATTACATGTCTCGAACAGACTATACTGGTTATGTGACACTACAATTTAACGGAAAATCTGTCATCATTACAACGCTTCATTAAATCTCGTGGTAATCATTGTCTTTGCTTCCCCGCTCATCCGATTGTTGGCCGTACACATTACGATTGCTACCCCACTGTGAGCAAATATGGTCCCAATACCTTATTTGATAATGAAACAACTCACGACTGTCGAAGCTGCTCCTCGGTCTCGTCCTCTTTCCTGTATCCTGGGGTACTGTAGCCGGTCTTGTACCCCTCGCGACCCTCATCCCCGTCGTACACTCCCCCAGGATTCAAATGGTTAAGATGATCTGTACCCATCTGGTTCTGCCTTGAAAAAGCGCCACCTTGGGCATTTCTGCCGTAACCACCACTGGCAGTAGCTACAACATTTATCAATGACTGCATCTATATACAACCAAAAGTCATTTGCGCAAGATATCTAATCAAGCGCGCTTGTACGCACTATCATCATTATCCATTCCCTCATACGGGCTGTCTTTCTGCCCCTGTTTACCTCCCTGAAGTGACTGGCCTTGAGCATCCTTGGCCAAGCTTCCACCAAAGCCACTACCGGTGACTGCGCCGTACTGGCCTTGTTGGCCAAATTGACCGGGAGCTCCTTGGTTACCCTGGATATCCTTAGTGGGCGCATTGTCTTGTTCAGTGTTTGAATCTCCACCACCTGTGTCCACGGGTGAGTATATGGGGTAGGAAAGCCATGCCAAGTAGCGCGTACGTACCGAAGAGCTGCTGCTTCAACCCTTGGCCCTGCTCGCTGTTGAGAAACTTCTTCGCGTTGTCAATTTGCTACTTGATGTCAGCTTTCGGACATGCCATGGTCATAGATGAGCTCACTCCTTCCATGGTATGGTGTTCTGATTGTGGCTGGAAAAGAAAGAATAGTTGCAAACATCCAAAGCAAAGGTGAGCCACGACATGCGATGATGGTGCGAAGGGACGGCCACATGACGTCAATCGTTACCCAGTACAAGCCATTTGATGCCATCCCGGTAACTATAACCGGAGTTAGCCGATTATAGGCTTTTCATTAATTATTTATTTTAGATACAGGAGTATGGGAACTATTTCGGACACCCCCCCTATTTACCCCCCTCCTTCTACTTTGGGTAATTTTGACAGAGCGGCCGAGAGATAACACACTATGGACCCTGTAGGGCATCCTTGAGACCCTTGTGCCTATTATTTACGTAATTAGTTCAGATGAGATTCTGAGAATCATGAGATTGTCGCGTGGTGTGCCAGACTGCAACATGTCACAACGAGCAACAAACGCGTTTTCTCTAATGACACGACTCCTTTTTGCTGTCGTTTAAATACTTTCCATCCCCCGAGGAAGCTTATAACGTATTCGAAAACATCATGGCTTCGACTGATTTGCGCTCTTCGGATCCTCTTTCTCCCTAACTCGGTATCTGCCCACCTTCTCCTATTATCCGCGTCCCAGAGGCCGAAATATACTCGGGACATCAATCAATGGCGTTTGATTTTGATGAAGGTAATCTCCATAGGTTCGGATTCATCGGAAGTCTCCAATATGGCTGACGAAGAGGATAGTGAGGATGACATTATTCAGGATCCCATTGACCCCTTCAACGACGACGAGATGATCTCTACCCCTGGGCTCGACGAGCAAGCGTACTACCAATCTAAAGACGAGTGTAGAGGCGCTGTCCGGGCTTACGCAGCCTCACAAGGTTTCGCTGCTGTTATTAGGCGGAGCAAAAGGAAGAAGCCAACGAAAACTCACAAAGAGGGCAGAGAACTGATACAATACTCGTGCATCTTTGGAGATGATCGAAAGATGGAAGAGCTTTATCCTGGTCAGAAATATGCTCGAGCGATTTCGTATATCCGGGGTTTGGATGAGATCAAGGAGCGCTTTGTACACGCCTCTATCAACAAGCAATTTCACTCCGGACAAACCGGTAATTCACGCTTAGAAGGTCAGCACGCAACCCTTAAGAAATCAATTGACACCAAGTACGGTGATCTTCTGCTTGTCATTGGGCCTCTAAGTACATAATTTGATCAGCAGTGGTTGAAAATCTTGAAAAGAATTGAGCTCGAGCGAATGAGATGTGCTGCATATATTCCCAATACTTTTGTTCGCGTATGTTCCTTCCTTCCATCTGTCCCTTTTGTAATCGTGCTGATATAAATGTTTAGTTGAAAGGCTCTATATCCCGCGTTGCAATGAAGCTTCTTGCTGAACAGTTAAGTTTGGCCAAAAGATATATGGACGATTACGCTGAAGGTGTTGATGACTTTGAACAATCACACCCGTGCAGTGGCTCGTTCACAGCATCCCATGGATTGCCCTGCGCGCATCGTCTAATCAGCTTCGTCCGGGAAAAAAGACACCTTGAAAAGGATCACATTCATCCTCATTGGCGTCTCGGCTCTGCCGCAAGTCTCAAAAGATACCTTGACCATATTAACAGACTTGTTGGCACCCCAGATACATCTGTCATACGGCTGGATAATGTATTTGATTTACCCAAGTAGAAGGAGGGGGGATTGTCCCAAAAGAAATAGGGGGATGTCCCAAAAGAAATAAGGGGGGGGTGTCCGAAATAGTTCCCGTAGATACAGCAACGATAAGGAAGCCAAGTCTGCCATCTCCGCCATCTCTCTCGTCGTGAACGACGAAGCCGCGCTCTACAACAATAGAGCGTTACTCTATCTTTTTCCGCTAATAATTGATTATTATAATACACTTTGTGCTCCGACACTGACAGTCAGCGAGACAGTCATACACATGAACAGCTCAGCAAATCAGATCATCATCTTCTCTTCTTTTTTAGCTACGTACCCTGTACACCTATTCAAAACTCCGATGGGTTGCCCGATTCCGTATTACCGCGACTGCTGGCACGGAGATTAGACTGGACTATTCGGTATAATAATCATCATTTATTATACTTATTCAAAAGTAAATCTTCTGATATCAGAAAATGACTTTTAACTCTAAGTTACTGGTTCACACTTTCGTGCATTGACCAATATTCTCCACTTGACTTCAAACTTAGATGCTTTCAGTTCTTATTCATTATGCATATAGCTACCCTTCGATGCTAATTTTAATATCAACAGAAGGTACACCAGAGATGCACCAGATCTTGGTCCTTTCGTACTAAAGACTGATTCTGATTTGACTATTCTTATGTGCAAAGGATATAAACCATACTGACTCACGTCGTATTGACATTTTATTATTTACCACTGTTTAAAGCAGTAACAGTAACTCACGCTTCCTCTTCATTATTTTTTCTCTTCTTGAAATCCTCATTGCTCCCGACACAGTCTCCTCCGCGCCGGCTCTATTCTAGACTGACTTCAGGTCCTGTCGACACCTGACTAGATCCCCGCGAACCCAGTCCCCGACTGTCTAAAATCGTGAACATTGGCGAAATGCGGCAGATTTGGACAAAAAGGGCTGTACCGTGCGGCTCTGCACGGGGTCATACATACGTCACCCAGTCATAGAGCTGCGGTGCCTTTTTCTTCGAGCCGCATTTTGATTGAGAAGAGCAGCAGAAAGAAGGGCCAAGGAGGAAGGGTGGCAGACGAAGCAGGTGGACAAGATCATCTATGATGACCTTTTACTGAACACGGCTGGAGTAGTTTCAAATACTGATGATTGGCAGTCCAATATCGTTCGTTTATTGCAAAAAAGGGCCTTGAATGTATATGTTAAAATTGCTACATCAATATTTTATCTGATCTCCGCACTGAAAGGAGGTTGACACCATGTATATCTGCATACCACTGACCACTGATATATACTCGATTGTTTGCTATATTACTGTTACAGTTGCAATCATGGAATGCAAGATATCAGAACAAGAGACAAATGACATATAAAGGACACATCTATGAGAAACAAACCAGATCCCGAAAAGCACAAGAAAATGAACCACACAAATGGCAAGGGCCTCTCTCCCATACCATACACATAAACAATTTTCCTCTCAACAGTCCCACCTCAACATCTCCCACAGGCTCAAATATACCCACATCGCCTAAACGTAGGCCACTTCCTATCTCTCTTCATCAGTGTCTAAACGGGCATATCCTGGGCCATTTCCTTCCGCCTCTGGCTCGGTCACTTCTGTAATGCAGGAATGTGATCTGTGCATTCCCACCCGAGATGTCGGGGCTGAGGAATCTGATAGAGTTGATGGAGGCGGTGCCGTATCAGAGTTTGGAAGAGCAGTCCCAGGATCACCTTCGGGAAGCACCACGCTCGTGAAAGCCGTGGCTGCACGGTCACCTGGGGCATCGGGAATAAGAGTGGGCATGTCGGCGCTTAAATGAGGTAATCCAACCGGTGCATCCGCCTGTGTTATCGGCGCACTGGGACCACCCAACAGATCAGCCTCGCCGGTATTTTGCCCCGATGCACCAGGACTAGCAAGTGTCGTTATCGGCGCCGCAGGCACCGATGTCGTCAGGCTTAGACCACTGGAATGTGTAGGAACAGATGTTTTGTTCAGGGGTTGGGTATGGGTCGTAGCCAAGGGGCTGATTGAGGGAATCGGACTAGGTGCAGCGGAGCTACCCGCGGAGTTGGAAGTAGACGCGGAAGCAGATGTTTGTGTGGCAACCAAAGCCGGTGACGAACTTAAAGTCTGCGTACCACCGGAATTGTCCCTTGTTCTCCCAAATGTGTTTTTGAAGTCGCCACTTCCGAGTCCTTTTGATGACGCCGATGAGTTGGCTCTCGCGCGGACATTACTGAACTTGGAAAGTAGTTTAGAAGCGCCTGATTGCTTGTCGGACTGTCCTGACAGCCGACGGGGAGACTCAGTGGGCGATGATGTAGATGGGGCTGTCGCAGCGAACGCTGCTGCTGTGCTAGGACCAGGAGGTGGGCCAGGGCTCTGTACGACTGTGCTGGTGTTGGCAGGAGCATCTGAAGGAGGGGTGGACGGAGCAACATTGGAAGTAGTAGAGTTATTGCGAAGATCATCAGCTTGCCTTCGCTGATGCTCTTCGTGATCGAGGAGAGAGAGTCGCATGGCCTCCATAATCATCAGCTACTAATTATCAGCATCTTCTCAGAAATCGGCAAAAGAATGACTTGCCTCTTCTATATCCCTTTCCCTATTAGATCCACGTCGTCTTGACGATCTACGGGGGTTAGACCCGCTCTCATCGGCTCCACTTTGAACACTATTCTGGATCTGAGGCACAGACATGCTAAAATCAGCAGTACCAGGGGCCCGCGACGAAGTATACCCAATCGGAACAAGTCTGTCTCCGACTTGACGCATGATAATCCTCCTTGACGCTCGCCGAGCCGCTGCAGCTTTGACACTGTTCAACTTGTGTTCCCAATCAGGTCTAATCTCATCGATGGTCACAACTTCCTTAGCCTTAGAGCTAACGCTCTTCCTTCTGATAGTCTCCTTTTGGATGGGGTTCATGCCCGGCCCAACGGCTAGTTCGGCATCTGAACCCACGCTGAACGCCTGACCGAAGCTTGGGGTACCCGCTTCGGCCGGCGAAGTGGCTAAAGCAGTACTAGATAGACTTGACATGGGGGTAGGAGGTCGCTCATAGATGACTCCAAAATCGGCCTCTACGCAGAACGGACAACAAGCAGGCTCAGACTCGAGATGCGTTATTGTGGGCTCAGAGCGTTTGATCTGAACAAAACACTCTGTGCAGACAGGCTGTTGGCAGCATCGAGAAGTGTTAATATTGGGAGGGTAGCTCTATAGCCAGAAATTAGCAAACAGAGAAAATACGGGGTAAAGCTGTACTCACAAGGAAACAAATAGGACACTCTACAGCGTTGAGATAAGCTCTTCGCTCTCTCCTCTCCCTTTCTTCCTTCTCTCCTTCTCTTCTCAACTCTTTGCTCTTGTGAATCCCCATTTTCTTGGTCACGTTTCCGATACTGGAACCCCCTTCTCTCTCTTCTTTTGCACGCTCGGTATAGCTATTCGCTACACCTTCGGCATAGTCTTTCTCTCTCGTTTCCGTCAGTATACGACCGATGTCCTCTTCTGTCCAATCCTCCTCAAAATCTTCCAATCCGCGATAGAAGGGGGCGAGTTTGCCGTCTAGGATTAGTTTAGTGACGGCAGATTTGGAGTAGTCATGTGCCTGAGGATGGGAGAGACAGTGGGGGTTTTGTGGCGAGAGATGGCCTGCATAGGGCAAGAGGGGTGGGGTGGATGGGGGAGGAGGAGAGGGTGGAGACGTGGGAGGAGTAAGACCAGAGTGGAAGCTGACTGAAGGGCGCTGTATTCTCCCCGCAGTCGAAGGGTTGATGGGTTGAGCAGAAGACGAGGCTCTTTCCCGTTCCGAGGCAGAGGCGGTGTTGGTAGACGACGATGGGGGAGGGGCTGCATGTGAGGAGGGAGTGTTGCCCATGATGTATGGGGAATGGCAGGAGAAAGAATGCTCGGACTAGCTCAAGCTATGCTGGGAAATGGCCGCTGATCAAAAAACACGGGCCTCGAGGATGCCAGAGTGAAGGTCAAGCAGGAAGGAGTGCTCCTGCCGCTGGGGGATTCTGCAAGATACCAGACAATGCGACTGAGTGACGGACGACCGAGTTTGTTACGGCTACAGCTACTCACGAGGCAGATTGTCCGAAAGTTGCTGTGAGGCCGAGGGCGTCGCAGGCTCGTTCAAGAGTGCGTGGGTGGCGAGGATGGAGCAGAGGAAGGAAGGACGAAGGAAGAAGGTCAAGAAACTGACGAAGAATCCAGTCAACTGTACAGCAAAGGGTGTTGTGCAGGCTACGCCGGAGAACTAAGTATAGTCATAGCCGGGCAAAGGATCTAAGGATGAGCGTCGAGCGTGAGATGAATCACCCTTCACCCTTTCGTTTCCTCTCACTACGCGCGCTAACTACAACCCGGTGACGTTGCTCCATGAACACGACCCTGAGAAGAAGAACAACCTTAAAACAGACAGGCGCGGATAGGCGCGCGAGTCCTTGGGTACGAAACGCAAAACGCAAAAAATGTGTTCGGGTGAAACCATATAAAGGATTACTACGTAGACTACTCGACATCTGGCATATTGCGCGTATAAGAATCAAGCAGTTGTATTTGGGAACAGTCTCGTGCATTTCACACTCCTCCGATCTCTAACCTATCTACAAAAGACCCTTGAACCTCTCAATGGCCATCCTAAGCGCTTCGATTTCAACCTCGATCTTTTCCATCTTCTCGTCGTTCTGCTGCCTCACGTCTTCCTTGACAGTCTTCTCGTAATTGGGTTGTTGAATGACCTTTTGCAGCTTGGCCTTTTGTCCCTCGACTACAATGGACTTCTTCTCGAGCTTATCAATCTCAGAAGCAGCGTCGACCTTGCCCTGTAAGAAAAAGGAACAAAGATATGTCAGCGGGGTACCGACCCAGTTGCTTCTATAACTGAAAGATGACGTACCTGGACAGGAATGTGTACACTGATGTCGGTAGTAACGACTTCAGTACCACAGCCTCGAGGAATCTCGCTGTCCTCCTGAATCCACTCAACCTTACCGCAACCCTTTGTCAAACCAACAATCACAGTCTCCACAGACTTCAACAACTCGAGTTGCTCGGCGTTACGGGCCTGAATGATCACAGTGATCTTGTCTTCGGGAGTCTTGCCGTTGGTGGGGAGATTGTAAAGACCAATGACCGAACGAGCAGACTTGATACAGTCAACAACGAGGTCAAAGCTAGCAACTTCTGCGGGGAACTCTTGTTCTGGGATCTTCTCGGGGAAAGGAGCCAACATGATGGTTTCACAAGAGTCACCTTCCCTCCTAGGCAAACGCTGCCACAAGTCTTCAGTCACATAAGGCATGAAGGGGTGCAACAACTTGAGACCAGCTTCCAAACATGTATAGAGAGTGTTTTGGGCGGAGAGCTTGGCAGCAGGATCAGAGTTGGCCTCGAAGATGGGCTTGGTAGCCTCAATATAGACGTCACAGAGATCGTTAAGGAAGTATTGGTAGGCGACAGTAGAAGCTTCAGAGAAGTCCCGGTTTTCGAGGGCGTCCGAAATAGCGGCGCTGGCGAGGTTGAGCTTGTGGAAAAGCCACTTTTCGACAAGACCTTCCTTGCCAGTGGGCAAGTGAGACGCATTGGGGACGAAAGCACTTGTCTGCCTGACACCCTGCAAATCGACAAGGTCCATTCGGAAGAGACAGAACTTGGTCGCGTTCCAGAGCTTGTTGCAGAACTTCCTGTAACCTTCCACACGACCAATGTCCATGTTGATATCTCGACCACCAGATGTGTAGTTACACAAAGTAAATCTCAAGGCGTCGGTACCACATTGAGGAATACCCTTGGGGTACAATTTCTTCTGGCCTTCCTCAGCCTTCAAGATTTCCTTCTCGGGAAGGTTGCCCATCCTCAAGTCGTTGTGCAGCTTCTCCAGCTTCTGGCCAGTGATCACGTCCAGAGGATCAATGACGTTACCCAAAGACTTGGACATCTTTCGGCCATAGGCATCTCGGACCATGGGGTGGCAGTAGACTTCCTTGAAGGGCATGACGTTGGTAAGGGTGTTACCGAAGAAGACCATACGCGCAACCCAGAAGAAGAGAATGTCCCAACCAGTTTCGAGGATGGAGTTGGGGTAGAAATGCTCCATGTCGGGTGTCTTTCTTTATGTTAGTCATCATTCTCTCCTAAGCTTGGATACGCATACCTTGTTGGGCCACCCCATAGTGGAGAAAGGCCAGAGACCGGAAGAGAACCAGGTGTCAAGCACGTCATCATCTTGCTCCAAGATAAAGTTCTTGCCGTTAGCACGGGCCTTCGCCTTTTCCTGAGCCTCTTCCTCAGTTCGTGCAACGATCCAGTTCTTGTCGTCAGAAGTCTATAATATTTAAGACATCAGACTTTTTTTAACGAGAAGAAGAAAGAATCCAGACGCACGTCGGGAGACTCGCCCTCAAATTTGAGCAACCAAGCAGGACATCTGTGACCCCACCAGAGCTGACGGGAGATACACCAATCCTGCATGTTCTCCATCCATCGTACCCAGTCGCCGGCAGACGTCTTCGGCTTAATCTCGAGTTCGCCCGCACGGGTTCGCTATGGAGTTTGGTTTAGATGAGAAACCGACGAAAAATACAAGCGATTCACCTTGAGAGCATCCTCGGCAAGAGGTTTGCAGCTGATCCACCATTGAGGCTTGATGATTTGTTCGACGACGTCGCCAGATCGACTGATACTCAAATTAATCCCGGCCCAAATGCAAAGTAGAACAAACACTCACGAGCAGATGGGGATTTGCATCTCGTTGTCCTTTTGCTCGACGTACAGTCCCTTCTCCTTAAGGTCCTTGACGATGGCGTTTCGAACATGGAATCGTTTCATTCCCTATTTCCCTTATCAGCACATCCAGTGAGTCACGGCAACATCATAAACTGACCTTGTAAGGACCTGCGTTCTCGTTGTAGGTACCGTCGTCGTTCATCAGGCTGATGAATTCAAGGTTGTTCCTCATACCGCACTCAAAGTCATTAGGGTCATGAGCAGGGGTGATCTTGACGGCACCGGTACCGAACTCCATGTCGACAGTAATGGCATCTGTGACGATGGGAATCCTTCTGCCGTTGAAAGGATGAACTGCAAACTTGCCGTGAAGATGAGTGTAGCGAGGGTCATCAGGGTGCACAGCAATGGCGGTATCACCAAGCATAGTTTCAGGACGGGTAGTAGCGACGATGATACGTTCATCAGAGTTCTCGATGGGGTAAGCGAAAGAAGTGATGACACCGAATTCGAAACGCTCTTTGGCATCGTAGCCCTTGACATTGAGAAGGGTTCGGCCAGTAAGGTGAAGTTGATCGACCTAATACGGATTGCAAATTAGCGGAAAATTGAAACTTCGGTGAAGAGAGAACCTACCTCGAGGTTGGAAAGAGAGGTGTTAAGGTAAACACACCAGTTCACCAGTCGGTTAGCTCTGTAAAGCAGACCTTTTTCGTGCATTTGAACGAATGCTTCTCTAACGGCGGTACTCAAGTTCTAG
The DNA here is from genome assembly GCF_000091045.1 of Cryptococcus deneoformans JEC21. Taxonomy (NCBI): domain Eukaryota; kingdom Fungi; phylum Basidiomycota; class Tremellomycetes; order Tremellales; family Cryptococcaceae; genus Cryptococcus; species Cryptococcus deneoformans. Next base: position 554,297 of record NC_006684.1, read on the forward strand.
AAGAAACTCTGTCAGCTTGGTCCTTCTGGAACAGTCGTCTACTTCTCACGTCGTCCATGGTGAACGCCACCTTGTCCCAATCGAAAGAACCACCTAAACGAGTCATCTGGTTGGTAATCTTGCCCTGGTATTGGTCCTTCCATTCCCAAACCTTCTCAAGGAACTTTTCTCGGCCGTAATGATGTCTAGAGTGACCCTCAGTCTTCATAAGACGTTGCTCAACGACTGCTTGTGTAGCAATACCCGCGTGGTCATATCCGGGAAGATAAAGGACAGTTTGACCCTGCATTCTCTTCCTAAAAAAAAGTTAGTTTGTGACATGATCAACATCAGAATACTCACCAACGGATTAAAGCGTCCTGCAAGGAGACGGTCAAAGCATGACCAATGTGCAAATTACCGGTAACATTGGGAGGAGGGAAAGTGATACAGAAAGTTCCCTTGTCCAAGGGCTTTCCATCGGCGCCGTAACGAGGCTTGAAAAACCCCTTGGCATTCCACCAATCATAATGGGCAGCCTCGACCTGAATAGGGTCATAGCCAGAGGGGAAGTTACCAGAGACATCTAATCAATTACATTAGCTTGAACATTGCCACGATCACACAAGACCACTAACCTTTCTTCTCGCCCTTGGGAGTCGTGTCAACCCAAGCTTCAGCAGGAACTTCGGCTTTCTTCTCCTTCTTCTCAGCCTTTTCCTTCTTGGGGGCCTGAGATTGTGCAGCGGAAGTCTTGGTGGCAGCTTTGGCGAGCTTTTCAAGTCGTTTGGCCTCCTTCTTGGCTATACAATGTATATTCAGCGACTATTTACATCTACATTTATGTTACTCACCGCCCTTCTTCGATTTTTCAGCGGCACCCTCGGTAGCGATTGCTGGTTGCGGGCCGGCGGGGTTGATCTCCTCTACGGGCAAGGATTCTTGAGAAGGGACCTTGGTTTCTTCAGCGGACATTGCTGCGTACGTTCTTTGTAGGCGTGGGTACACAATAGGGCTTGGGGTTAAAATGCGTTGTACTGATCTCAGTGCGTGACGGAGCATACACCGTTATCGAGAAGGTAAGGTGAGAGTCAAAGGCCAAATAAAACGATGCGCCCAGTTCGCCCTATCCGAAAACAGAAAAGTGTAACAGGAGCGGATGGACGACTCATACTTAACATTTTATTTAAGCATATTAACAAGGCGGCGATAACCGATGCCTCCCTGGCATTCGTCCGCCATTCATGGTCGTATTGTTGTCACTCGCCAGCGAACGAATGCTCAATGTTGAAAGCCCTCTGAGTCTTGTTCGTGTGCCACCCCACCATGATCTCAGTAAGTATACCATTTTCCGGCAGTACAGCGCTGACTTTGGACAGGCATTCTTCATATTCAACCAAAAGGGCGAGGTAAGACGCATCTCACATTCTTTGGACACTTTGCTAACCATTCGCCAGGTCCTTATATCGAGGCTATTTCGCTCGGATGTCAAGTAGGTGAACTGGGCTGCCGCAACTGTTCATGGCTGACATTAAATGAAGGCGATCGCTCTCTGATGTTTTTCGTATCCAAGTAATCTCCAATCCCGACGTTCGTTCACCTATTATAACCCTTGGTTCAACATCCTTCTTCCATGTGAGGGTGAACAATGTCTACATCGTTGGTGTCACAAAGTACGTTTCCTACCAATGAACTTTGGCGCCAATTCAAACTAACGGTTTCCAGATGCAATGCCTCTGCCGCCCTTGTGTTCGAGTTCATTTACCGATTCATCACCGTCGCGAGGAGCTACTTTGGCAAGCTCGATGAAGAGAGCGTGAAGAATAACTTTGTTCTCATCTATGAACTGCTTGATGGTGAGCGATGATGTAATTATCCAACGGTTGGGGATTGCCATACTTACTCAAGATGGATGTAGAAATTATTGACTTTGGGTTTCCTCAAAACTCGGAGATCGACACACTCAAAATGTACATCACGACCGAGAGTATCAAATCTGAAATGGCTGTGGTATGTCCCTTCTTGACTTTGTTACCTCTGATTCCCTGGCAAACCCTTTCATTCTGTAGCGCGAAGACTCGTCAAAGATCACCATTCAGGCAACAGGAGCAACATCTTGGCGACGCTCGGATGTCAAGTATAGGAAGAACGAGGCTTTTGTCGACGTTATTGAGACTGTCAATATGTTGATGAGTAAAGAAGGTGATCTGCAATGGTAGCACCTTATTCTAGTTGCTGATTTGGCTACAGGATCCATTTTGAGAGCAGATGTGGACGGCCAGATCCTCATGCGGGCGTATCTGAGTGGCACCCCCGAGTGTAAATTCGGTCTCAATGATAAATTGGTGCTTCAAAAACGGTACATACATCGTAGTTTCCCATCACAAATATAATCGCTGATAGTCATTGAAGGGGCGGTGAACAAGCAGCCAAATCTGACTCAGCGGTGGAGCTTGACGATTGTCAATTCCACCAATGCGTGCGACTAGGCAAGTTTGATAGTGATCGATCGATCAGCTTTATCCCCCCAGACGGCGAGTTTGAGCTCATGCGGTATGTACATGCGGATAAAGTCTTGTGCGAGCTGACGGCTGGGCAGATACCGCTCAACGACAAACATCAATCTCCCCTTCCGCCTTCAAACTCATGTCGTAGAACCTTCTAAATCTCGTGTCGAGTATACCATCCACCTCCGTGCCGCTTTCGACTCCAAATTGAATGCCAACAACGTTGTATTAAGGATACCGACACCACTGAACACGACTGGCGTTAGAAGTAAGGTAGGTATAGGCAAGGCAAAGTACGTGCCGGGAGAGAATGTCATCGTCTGGAAGTAAGTCTTTGCGGCAGCTAGCCGTCCGCGTGAATGACAAATGCTTATTTATGTTCAGAATACCGAGGATTCAAGGTGCTCAGGAATGTACCCTTACCGCCGAGGCCGACCTCACAGCAACGACTCACAGGCAAGCATGGTCACGTCCACCTATCCAGGTCGATTTTTCGGGTACGCCCAATTTGTCTTGCTATGTCCCATCAGGGAAGCTCGTACTGATCGAATAAAATTGCAGTTGTTATGTTCACAGCGTCGGGTCTCCTCGTACGATTCTTAAAGGTCTTTGAGAAGAGCGGGTACCAAAGTGTCAAATGGGTACGATACCTGACCAAGGCGAATGGCAGTTATCAGATTAGATTTTGAACGAGTTACTTTTGTCGCCCCTTGCCCATCGCGGATGCAATATGGACCAATTTTGTACATATATGTGTGATGCATGATTAGTTAACGACTTATAGAGATCTGCGAGCACCGGAAACACAGAGCAGTCGTCCTCATCATACTTGTAACATTTGATACACTGGTGCCTCTACACTGTTTCCCGTAATGACTGAAAAGAGTAAGGTAGTGACACATAGGGCTTATTATCTTAACCTTGAAGAGTCTTGTTTCTCACCCGGAGGAGGCCCGTAAACTGCTTGATACAGACGTTCTCTCGAGCCTGTGATCTTCGTCCAGATCCACTTGAATAACGTTTCTTGTGGCAAAAATTCTCCTACAATTCCTTTATAGTTTTTGAACGCGGGGTACTGGCGGGAACTAGTCAGTATTTATACCCTCTGCACACCTGAAGGGGATCAAAAGCTTACTTTTATTCCAGTAATCCACTCTGTAAGCGTTGTACTCGAAAGGAATAGCAAACTCAAAGCGAAACAAGGTCCAAAGACGCAGCCCGCCCACCACCCTTTACCACTGATCCCATTATCCTTCCCTGAGAGCCCGGGAAACATAGCTTGAGATACCCAGAACAACTGCTCTGCTGCAAAATTTGGGTGTCGAGAGAACCGCCACATTCCTTGTGTTGGGAAACCTGGGTGATGAGAAGCGGGATATGGTGAAGGCTTCGGTAAACCTTCTTTCTGGACAAGCGGCTGGCTTTCACCAGATTGGGGGACAGGGGGGTGTATAAGTTGCTCCTTGGACAGGGATGAAATCTTATTATGTTTCCCTTGTTGGAATTGGTACATCTTCTTGTCTGCTTGATATTCAGCGTAGATGATGAGCAAAGAGACCATGGTCATGATATAGTCGGACATGTTGAGTACCGCAATATGCGGTGGTACAGCTTTTCGGAGATGGGAGGGAAGGAGTCGTGATATGTTCCCAAATGTGAGGGTCCGCCATCCGTCAGTCTGCTTGGATGCAGGAGGGGATACAAGTGCGGCGTAAAGCGGAAGACTCAATGACATGAGCAGTATAGGTTGTGCGAAAGCCACAGCAAACGCGTGGACAAGGGCAAATGCCCAACGGGGGACAAGCTTGCGGAAAACTGTATACCTATAATCTTCGGATTTCGGATTGTAAAAGCCTCTTTTGACAGCATGAGAGAATAGGCGAAATGACCATATGAGCTATAAGAGGTTAATGTGGATGACACAGATCATTTAAAAAGGGGACGTACTTGAAGACCAAACATGAAGGTGACCCTTGGAATGTTATGGGCATAGACTCCTCCAGCGTGATTAACCAGAACCCATCCGTAGAGCATTGCAGAAATGGCAGGAGGGTACAGCGGCCACGCCTTGTCGACCCAGCTCACCTTACCAGTCACCAAACCTAGCAGGTAGAATATGGGGATGGATGCCAGTGTGAAGATTAAGGGAAGATGTAGGGGGCTGGTGGTAGGAGAAACTACATAGTTTGAAATAGTGGGAGCCGGGTGAGAGGTGAAGTGCAAGCCGACGGATGCGGGGAGCGTAATGAGTGAAGTGGGGATGTAACGGAAGGAGCGGAGTGTGGGCTTCAACAAGGGCAAGAGTAGCTTACTGGGCATGGCTAGGTAAGGGCTATTGGTGGTTCAATGATGAGCTTCCGCTATATCACTACTCGAATTATATGGAGCAGAAAACAGCCGGTGGAGTGGAGGCTGATGCCGATGGTGGATGTTCATCTTCTATCTGGACATCGATCGGCCGCCGGTCACACGATAATTAATAACAATATTAAATAACATGATCAGCTGCTCGGTCATTGCCGTACTTTTCATTAAGTTATTTAACAACCCATTTAAGATTTCGACATTCCAGCAGTTAGTTGCCTTTGTCTTCTCCGCGAATTCTTCCTATACACATCCTCGTCTAATACAAAACATCTCCTTGGATTCTCTAATCGCCCGTACACCATTAACGAGCGGACATTTCACACGCTACAGCCAACTCGGATTTAAAATTAACCTCCTCGACTAGAACCTCCCTTGCTCTTTTCCATCATGTCAAAGGCAGCCGCTGCCCAAATAGTTGTACGTCGAAGCTCGCTCACACAGCCGATTGTACTTCAAACCGTCTCGTGCTAATGCGGTTACTATAGAAAATTATCGTTCCCGCAGGCAAGGCTGCTCCCACACCACCCGTTGGTCCCGCCTTGGGTGCTCGAGGTGTAAAGGCCATGGACTTCTGCAAGGAATTGTACGTCTCTGAGACCGATAAAGTTCAATGGATGGCAGCTAAAACATCAAACTCTCTACAGCAACGCTAAGACAGCACACTATCAAACATCCCTCCCCATCCCTACAATGATCACCATCAACCCCGACCGAACATTTTCATTCGCTACTCGAACACCTCCTGTATCCTACCTTTTGAAAAAAACAACTGGCATTGACAAGGGTTCAGGACAAGGAATGAAGGTGAAAACGGGCCAGGTCAGCTTGAAGCATGTGTATGAGATTGCGAAGATAAAATGTATGGATGAGGATTTGAAGGCCGTTGGGCTTGAGCGGGTTGCCAGAGGGGTTGTGGGCACAGCGAGGAGTTTAGGATTAGAAGTTGTTCCTTAGAGATATGGGATTGCATGTAGTAGTTTTGGGGTTTTGGTGGGGTTATACTGGGGGATCCGACATCCTCTTGAAGATTACAAGGGCAGATACCTCGCCATCCACTTTATTCGCAACATTGAGCAATACATATATGTGTCGTATCGGGTCCGGATATTAACCCTACTGCTGTAAAAATGCACTACTCGCCAACGTCACTACGGTCATCTAAGAGCACCTCCTCATCATCTTCACCCGCCGTGCCTCTCACCCGTCGACTCCTCTCCAGCTCTTTACCCCTTGATGAGAGGACACCAAAAATAGCGCAACGGCCTTCGGCCCATTTCATGTAGATGAGAGTAAACGTTATGAGCAGCCAATAAAACATGTACGTTGAGCTAATTTGTATACCTTATCAGCCTGTATACAAAGGGGACTGTGTTATGTTGAGATACTTACATGGTCCACCAAGTACCGGTATTGTTCCATCCCAGAACGGCTTGTGCGACTTGCGCCCAATTATCCCCGCTCCCGGGTTCGGGATCCCACCAAGTCAAATGCCAGATGTTACCCTTGACGCGATAGCTGCCAGGGCCATTGCCACTCTCGGCAGCAGCTGCGCCTACATGGTTGATAAAGTACTGACGTTCAAGAGCGTAAGCGGAGCGAGATGCAAGCCCAGCTCCGATGAGGAAAAGAAGGAGAGAGGAAAATGTGGTAAAAGTGTGAACAGAGAGCGGAGTGGTGGATGAGAACAAGAGATAAGCGCAGAGGGCACCTGCGAAAAGACCACAAATGCCGCCGCCAATGACGGATGAAGGCGACTCCGAAAGGCCGATACCACCCAAGAACACGATCCCTTCAAGACCTTCGCGGAGGACAGTGATGAATGGCAACCCAAAGAGGATAGCGGAAGCTCGATTAGCTCGCCTGCGACGAGGGTTTGTGGTAACTTGTGATGGGTGTCCGAGACTATTATCATGAGGGCGTCCGTCAGGAGAACCAGGTCGAGAATCAGACTCGACATCGTTGGACTGCGATTGATATGCGCTCAACAGCTTTAATCGCCATTTGGTTTGGGCATGGGGAAGTCGGAGGAAAGCCAGGGACATGACCAAGATTAGGACAGCCGCAAGTAGACAAAACCCGCCTTCCCATAGGTTTTCCGCATCTTGCCACAGGTCTCTGGTGTAGGTATAAAACTGAAAAAAGTCAGCTTAGCTGCAGGAAGATAGAGATCAGTTGAACATACGACGTAAAGAAAAACAGTGCCAATTGCAATAGCTACACTACCGCCCAAAATCGCTCCACTCCAGATTTGCACTCTCATCTTCTTCATGATCGCACGTCGATCCACGTCAGCACCAAGCAACCCCTCATCTTTGCCTACTTCCTCTGCCACATTTTCAACCTCAAGTCTCTCTATTCTTGCAGGAGACACGCTTCTTGAAGAAGCACCATACCCCCTATCTATACTCGCACGGCCAGAAGAGAGGAGTTGAGTACCCGAGTTCTCCGACTGCGCAGATTCCCCCGAGTGGCGTGGAAGGTTAGCTGGGTGACCGGGAGTTGAGAGAGTGCGAGGATGCGATGATGGTTTGGGGATTATTTGGGTAATAAAACCTAGAAGCACAGCGACTGTCTATTATTAGTTGGGAGAACTATACGGCGACACAAAGTGACGTACTGATGATGCCTGCTTCGAGACTTTCTCGAAGGAGGATGAAGAATGCCACCGGCTGGCCCCAAGTAAGCTTCTCGTATTCATTGACCGGGGTAGACTTACTGAGAAATAGTCTGTCAGTGTCATTGTCGACACGTCTTGGGCGGCTTTTTGGCAGTGAGTGGCAGTTAAAAGAAGAAATGAAGAGCCAAGAAAAGTATATAGGCGCTGGACGTTGGAAGTCGGATGACGGCCGAAACCGAAAATCCGTAGCCCGTACGTAGTAGTATTTTTATCAGCGCGTGACTATTTGATGCCGCTAAAATGCATGAGCACCTCCACTTGATTAGAAAATAGTTTATTAATTATTTTAAGTAGTTTTGCATTCCAGCCGTACTCGCTTCGGGAGATAAGATGGGGCTTCCAGGGACGCGCGCTGAACCTTATTTCAGTTTTGTTCAACGCAAGTTGAGATGAACAACTGCGCTGGACGATCTCTATTCACCATTCACTTCCCCCTTCCTCCATTCACCAGTCCCGCGCCTATGTCCCAGTACTCACACAGGTTCAGCTTCGCTCCCAGCTCGAGAGGAGAAGTCGGCGAGGGTGTTGGTTATGTCAATCCCCCTGGGTGGTCAGCAGATCTGAAACAGGAGGAACTGGCAAGTCTGCCTTTCTATTACAATCAACGCCCTGCTAACATGCCAGTAGCTGGAAGACCCGAAGGATCAAGTGGAAATAACTCCCAGCTTGCCTCAGGTCGGGAATAGAAAGACTCAGCTAAGTGCTGCTATAATTAGTGGGTAAATTTCGCCGTGCAGTGACAGTGGTGCTAATATAGGCAGTTCCCATATGGATCGCCCTTTCATCTGCGGTAATTCTGTACAACAGTGAGCTGGTTTCCTGTCTCTAAGTATGGAATCATATCTGATGAATTGTTCAAGAATATCTGTACACCAATCTTGCTTACTCATATGTGAGTTCGGATATAGTTCAGACTTGGCCGATTGACTGACCAGTTCTTATCTCCAAAGCCTGTATTCATGTAAGCCATGGCCTGCACATTGCAATAGCATAGCTAACAGCAATAGCACCGCCTATCATCTCGGTTGTGCCGTAAGTGTCATTTCCCTCACCCTTTGAACCGCACAAGCTCACATCCGCCAAAGGCCCTTGGAACACGAATCCTGCGCGCTACGACAAATCTGCTCGATGGACTGGACAAGATAGAAATGACAGTCAGTGTGACTCTACCTCTGGCCAAGCGTGAAAATTTACATATCATCACAGCGAGAGTTATATCTCAGGTCCATATTACCTATTGGCGTCCTCTTTTCCGGGTCGCTCATCTTGAGTAACACAGCATACTTGACGTCAGTCAGTTACTTTTCCAGTTTGGCAGTGTGCTGATCCTGTGTGGCTGCAGATTAAGCGTGTCATTCATTCAAATGCTCAAGGTGTGTTATCCCTCTTCTGTGCTTTTCCTGACTTGCTCCTTCAGGCTTTCACCCCCGTGGCTATCCTCCTCATCTCTGCCGCTTTCAAACTTCAGGTGCTCAACTCTAGATTGATATTAATCGTGTTACTCATCTCCACTGGCTGCGTTTTAGGTATGCTGTCTGGACTGAAATCATACCGCCTTATTAACAGGGTACACAGCGGCTTACGGCGAGTTGTATTTTGAAATGTTTGGCTTCATTTGCCAAGTTAGCGCCGTGGCCGTGAGTCTTACCTTCTCCTGTTAGCTGTTTCGCTGATCCCCCTATTCACAGTTTGAGTCGTCGTATGCCACCACCCGATTGCCATCATAAAGCTCGCTGACGCTCTTGATAGCCGCCTCGTCATGATTCAGATTCTCCTCCAAGGCCTCAAGATGGACCCACTCGTGTCACTCTACTATTACGCTCCTGTATGCGCCATTATAAATGCTTTCTTCATACCCTTCACAGAGGGTTTTGCGCCTTTCCGACATTTTTTACGCGTAGGGCCTTTGATTATGCTTTCAAATGCAGCTGTGGCCTTTGGACTCAACGTCGCGGCTGTGTTTTTGATCGGTGTAGCAGGAGGTTTGGTGCTTACTCTGGCTGGTATCTTCAAAGTGCGCTTTTTTTTGTTTCATCATAGCCTCTCTGGAAATTAGCTAAAAGACGGTTGTAGGATATTCTGCTGATATCATCAAGTTGTATCTTTTTTGGAAGTCCTATCACCCGTATTCAGATTTTTGGTTTGTAACTTCCCCAGAAGAAGGCAGGTCAGTAGCTGATAAAGAATGAATACAGGGTATTCTTTGGCCCTTGTTGGACTGATGGCTTATAAAACCTCGTCTAGCAAGTAGAAATGTACAGTCTTCATGTTATCAAATTTCAAAGGTATCAGCCGGCTATTCTAACTACCTTTGGTTTGCTCTCACTATAAGGAGTGCCTTTGAGCAGCGAATAAAAGGGGGTCTGATCCGTATCCGTTTCCCTTTGGCGTCCCTTTGTGGAAAGTTCATCTGCTCGCGATAACTGTCTATTTCACTTCTAACCTTGATTCGATTGATGTTTAGATATAATGGGTGCATTCCATCTGCCAAATTGGTCCTCCTTTGATTGCCAGTAGTCCTTGGGATTGGGCAATGATGTATTGAAAGCGGAACAAAGCATCGACATATGGAGTTTGCTAACCTCTTCTCATTTCTTTACAAGTTCCTCTAACGTCTCTCTTCACAACTCGAAATTTCACTGCACTTGGTGACCTCCAACACTCTATCTCTGGCATCTTCTAGTAAGTAAAGGCAATTCCCCTCGTGTTAAGATGGCGTGTGAAGCAAGCCCTGTCTCTACACTGTATTCTACGTCCACGTAAGTCTTTCCCCGCTAACCAAACGTAACCATAAACTAAATTGGGAACATATGTAGGACATACATACCTACGACCATCACCACATCTACGCCTGTTATCGTCACACCCTCCCCCTCAACGAGTCTGTGGTTGACCTCAAGCTGTACTACATCTACCAGCAGGCAGCGCGATAGTGGCTTTGAAAATCTGCTGGTTAAGGCCACTGGGATTGGCGGGAGCTCCATACAAAGTCCGCAAAGGGCAAGTGAGGCTGATTTTGTTACTACAACGTCAAGGACAGCCAAGCGAGACATTGCCTCGAATATAGTTGAAGAGACAGGTGCAGAAGTCGAGGACATAGCGGTAGAGTCAGGGCAGGCAGAAAATTCGAGTTCCGAAGTCGGAAGAATTTCAGCCAGCAAAACCAGCCAAGAACCCGGTCAGACATCATCCCTATATTCAGGAGAAGCTAAAGTCGGGATTGTACAGCTTGGGACTAGGACATCTACTACTCTCACATATGCCTTTATTTCGACAAAGCAGAGCCCCGGGACTTCCCCTTCATTACCAACTTCAGCTGCTAGCGACACTATCACTGCTTGGGAATGGAGCCAGGGAAGAAACGTGCGCGAGAGATCTCAGAATATTGACAGAGTTACTATAACCTCTTCTCTTCCGAACGAACGCCGACAATGGTGGAGTCATTCGTCTAGCGAATATGGCAATGGCAGTGACGACGATGATGAATGGGATGACACGAGTAACGATATGTCCTGCAATGCCATCACATCGAGCACCACCTTGTTTTACGCCCCCATTACCTCTTGGTCAACAATGTACTTGACAAGTAGTGTTGCTTCAGAAGTGGTAATGCCAACGCAAACAATTTGGGCAAATTGCGAGCCTGGTATCACACAAATGTGGACTACTACCTCTACAGATTTGTCTCAGCCAACAGCCCAAGCCGATCAGGAGGTATCCCAGCAAGCGACTTCAATGAGTACACCGGAATATAGCGACTCAACGACAGCCGGAGGAGATGGCGCTTGGATAGTGGCTTCCTCAAGTGGTAGCGGTAAGTGAAACTTGGTGTACATTGCAGTCGTCAATCGTCTCTGACCTGAAGCCTTTCAGTATTTTCATCACCCATAATTACCTCGTCTGCCGGGCATATGGCATCATTCATTACAACAACGTTTCCATCATTGTCTGTATTTACTGCAGCAAACCCTCCTCAAACAAATTCTAAAACTGCCATTCCAACTTACATCACTACAGTCCCTGTAACCACGACAGCGACGAGCGAAGTCGTACCTTCACATACCACATCGAGCACAAACACGCATGACGCCACTGCTGCGGCCGATAATACTAGTTCATCATCTACAATCTCCTCTACACCGTCGTCAGCATCATCGCATCACAGCAAAGCTGTCTCTGTCGGAGCCGCGATCGGCGGTGTATTTGGTCTTTTTGCCCTTCTTGCATTATCTCTCTTAATTATACGATGGTGGAAAAGGCGCCAGCGAATCCAACGGACTAACGAGCTTCGTTCAAGTTGGTTTTACGGCGGGGATGTCCCTGAACCAGACATGGGGATCCACGATGAAAAGGATCGAGGCGAATATCCTTTCAATAACGTCGGTCTACAGTCGAGATTCTCTGCACCCTCGCTTCTCTCAAGACAGTCTCTAGCTATTTCTACGTTCTTGACCAGACCTATCTCTCATGTGCGCCAAGGATCCGGAAGATTTCCGCCAATCTTTCCCTTCAAACACCTCCGAAACTCTTTCTTCTCGAGAAGCGAAAGATCACATAAGCAACAAGGCAACAGGGCATGGGCTGATAAGTATACCAATCGGCCTCAATCTTCTCTTGGCGGAGAGTTTTTGAAGAGAAAAATTAGCCCGCCTAGAGCATTCATGATGGACCCTCCTATAGATGCTAATACAGACGACCAGGCAGGCTGGGAAGAGGGAGGACCTTATCCAAGGGTTACCCCTTCTCTTCCAGTAGCAGCTCAAGCGTCCTCGAGGATAGAGTTATGTGAGGCTATTCCTGTTACATGGGGAAGCTCATACGCCGCAACCCCGCCTCTTCGCGCCCAATCTCAGTCCGCCAGCCTTGACTGGCGATCGGACAAGAGTCAGCCGAAACTCAATGTTGTTGCGCCCAGCGAGACCTCACATTCCGTCTACTCCCATGGATCTACTTATATAGCAACTGGGCTTAGCAGAGGCAACACAATGAAGTCTACGCAGTCGGAGGGCGAAAGCATGCATACTGGAGAAGGTGTGGTTAATCCGGCTGCATCCAACTTCCCTATGCCCCCTCTGAGCTTCCCTATGTCACATGCGTTATCACATGACCCTTATGCTCCCCTTCATCTACCAGAAATCCCGTCTATCTCCTTCTCGCCCAACTTTTCCCATCGTAATCTACATGATTCAGCCCTTACGACCCGTTCTACTGCTCAATCATCTGGAACATGGGAGTACGCCGCATACGCTGATCCAGGTGGTGCTAGTCCGGTGATAGTTTTCCCAAAGGGTCTCGATAACGCGCGAGTAACGAGAGATTGGTATGAGAAGCCTCTCTGGGATGGAAAGAGTATGGCCGACCCAACAAGTATATATGGCGTTGCAATCGTCAAGGGAGAGGTGCGTAGAGATGAAAGAAATAGGAAGAGTATGAAAAGCGTCAGGTGGAAGGACGAAGGGCTAGATAATGAACCTCGGGCACTATAGCAAAATCATAAACCTGATACCCTAGAGGCTGTCCTTGAAGGGCATTTTCAATATATATGGACTCTAATACAATCTTGCATAGTAAAAACATTGATAAACATAATTAAACAATAAAAAGTGGGATGCTAGAACAATCACGAAAAAATTGAGTACAGGCATTCAACTGATGATCTACGATACAAATTTATTCGTCCACTTCATTACCAGTCCCATCTTTAGTCTCCCCGATGCCATAAACTGCCTCCATCCTTCTCCTGCGCAATAATTCAGCTTCTGATACGTTACCCACGCTCTGAGGGGCAAAACCTGCAGCAGCTAATGCAGGACTGGCAGCGCGGGCGCTGGCGACTGCTGCAGCAACGAGACCCTTCTTGGGTTTGTCCGGTGCAGATGCAGCCCCTGATAGAGGCGGCCTAGTTATCTTGTTTGTATTACTCTCAGTAACTGGGGCACCGTTTATTCCCGCAGGCGACGGGGATATCCGAGGAATACCAAAGAGGGTAGGAGAGATCCTTCCAGAACGGGGTTTGGATGTAGGTGCACTCTTTCCGGAACCAAAGAATGCAAAGGCACCCGAACCTTTGGGCGTACCCTGTACTGACAAGAAACGCTTAGCAGAGTTGACAAGAGGTGGCGTTTGGATCGTCATAGCCTCTCCTGACGACCCAGTCTCGTCCGCATCAAACTTGGGCGCAGATGGAGAGCGCTGCAGTGCAAGGGATTCTTTAGACGGTCGACGCGGCACCGTGTGGAAATTCGAGGGTGGCGGAATCCTCTTTTTAGTTTTGGGGGTAAATGTCACCATATTGTCTTTGCCGTCATCTACTTCTCCATCACCCGCAAAGGCTGTGCCGAGATCACCCCCCTTGGATGCTTGACCAGGGGTGGCCTCACCATACTCTCGTGAGGGCTTGATATGGACAGAATGGGCAGTGATACTGTTGTTGAGGAGGGCGGCTTCCACAGGCGTGCGACTGCCGTCCTCAGATAGTGGAGAAGCCGGAATTGCCATCTTAGCCGCTTGTAATTTTTCCAGATCCATTTGTTTCTCCTTCGCCTTTTCAAATGATTCGTCAATCCAGTCTGCCATCTCCATCAACACGGGGTCCACTTCACGCATCAATGACGACATTTGCATGAACCCGTGCCCCCATCCTTCGATTATCCTCATTTGAACCCAGTCATCATCCAGCTCTGACAATATTGGGTCAGGTGTATCCATCTTCGCAGCGAAGGATTTCCCTCCGCGTTTCCCAGAGCTCATCCGAAGCGTTTCTCCGAACTTGAACGGATTGCTCAGAGCGGCGGTCTCGGCTTGGGCTTTGCGAGCTCGCTTAGCTTCTCTAATTTTGCCAGAGAAAATCACTGTATCGTCCACGAATGGGTCGCGCTCGCCAGAAATGAAATATACCGGAGGAAAATGAGCGAGGAGATGAGGAGGCGCAAGGATTGGAGAGATATAGTAATCCGTTTCAAAGTCTGGGTTACGAGCGGGACCAATGTAAAGTATAGCCATGGCACGCATCTAGGGACACATTGTTAACCAGGATAGTAATGAGTAGACCGGGAGACTCACCATGCTAGGAGAGATGATCCTATCCTGGAAGTATCCCACTCGGCTTGTCATTGTCAATCTGGTACCAATAGGCACCTTTTTCCTCTTCGTTTCCACCATCTCGTTCACTTGCAAATCTTGTTCTTCCTTTCCCTCTAGAGGAGCAGGTGAATCTAGTAGGGTAAACTCAAATCTTCTTTCTTCTCGAGGAGTTTTTACCCTTTCTGCCAGAGACTTTTCTGCGTCTCTCCTTTGATCCCACCGGGCATTCTGAACCTCTTCTTCGTCGTCTTCCTCGTGTGTATCCTCTTCTTCCTTACCAATCCATCCAGTCAGCCTAGCTGACATACTTCGAGGTAATGATTTCCACCCCGATGCTGCCGGACTTTGAGGGTAGCTCTTTACCCCATCCTCCTTCTTCGGACTTACTCCGGGAAGCTTGCCTGAAAGCGTCTTTGCCCAGCTCTTCTGCTTGCTACTCCCGCTTTTTCTGGTTCTATCTTCCAGATCATCAACCACGCTCAGCGGCGCTTTATGACGCATGTGGTCTTTCCCATGGACGAGACCAGGTATTTGTGTCTCGCTTTGCTCAGTGCGAAGGACGCGAAGATTTTGAGGGGACATCCAGGAAGTGAAATTGAAATCGAGAGCGGGGTAAGCAAGAATCATGGAGACGGGTTTCGGGATGCCAGTAGGGTGTTCAAGGATACGTAGCATAATGGTGGCACAGATGTTACCTCCTCTGTTGTTCAGGTTAGCATGGTTATCGACACGTGAAAGGGTGGCAACATACGCAGAGTCGCCTGTCAGTACAATCCCCAGCTTGCCGCTCGTGATGCCGATAACTTCTCCTTTCGTCTCCATAAGGGTGCGATAGGCGTCAAAGCCTTCCTCTATTGCCCACGGATATGGATCTGATATAAAATTAGCTTTTTTCACGGGGAAAAGTCTCGCAGCACTTACATTCCGGGGCCTTCCCGTAATCCACACCTAGTACGGGCTTTCCTGTTCGTTTAGCCCATATGCGCAATCTCTCCTCATGACATTCGGGACCCATTGCTATAAAACCGCCCCCTGGAAAGTCTACAATGAGCTCTGTAGCAGACGCAAGCTCCTCTTCTGAACCTGGGAAAAAGAGCATTGCCTTGACAGGTGGTAATGAGGATCTTGATGAATTAGAAGGGCGAGCAATGGTGACTGTTCGGACTATAGGCAAACGGACACGATGGCTCGATGTTATGAGGCGAATCTACAAGCCGATGAGTTTTTGAACTCAATCGTTATAGGACTTACATAGGGATTCTTTGTCTTCTCCCATGTAGTCCGAAGCATTTCCACAGAGCATACGGCTCGGAACCGCCTGAGCTATCGCCAAGGTCTTAGCAGTTTATTGGGCTCACAAAAGGCAATCACTCACAACCTCATCGCCTTCACTGGCATAGGCAAGGTAATAGGCGGAGAACAACATGCTACAAATGTCCTTCAACCATTTGGGCCGTATGTTCATGGCTATAGAGAAGCCCGCATCGAATGCTGTGTTGACGTATGTCGCGCGATAGTACGACCGGGTATAC
The DNA here is from genome assembly GCF_000091045.1 of Cryptococcus deneoformans JEC21. Taxonomy (NCBI): domain Eukaryota; kingdom Fungi; phylum Basidiomycota; class Tremellomycetes; order Tremellales; family Cryptococcaceae; genus Cryptococcus; species Cryptococcus deneoformans. The sequence goes on from NC_006684.1 coordinate 570,442, forward strand.
TGCAGTGAATATTAGACCTTTCCAATAGATGATGGACATGAATATGGGCCTACCATCTTTGCTAAAGGTTCAGGCGCTACACAGCAATTAGGTCCTGATTTTATGTTTCAGAGAGGGCGTCAGAACTCACCACTGATTCCTAGCAGATCATCGAAGTGTCTCAAGGCATACACCAGTGTCAAAGTGGCCAATATCAGCTGATAAGGCGTAAAATGTTCTTTAGAAGACGTCAGCCCGGCTTCTGCTGCGACGAACAGCATAAAACAACCTACTCAGTCGCTCATTGAGCTTGCCAATCCACGCCACCGCCCTTTTCCCAACTAATTGAACCCATAGTCTCCATATCCACGATTTTCCAGCCTTATCTCTCGCTTTTAGCCCCCGCCGTCCACTAGGCCCTGGGGCGAACGCTGACTCTGTCCTTGAGGGAAAGGGCCGAGGTGCGCCGTCACCTTTGTACAACCGCCATATGCAGAAGAAGAGGACGATGAATACCTGTGAACGGCGGAGGTTTGGAGACGGGCGGCCGAGGAGTTGGTCGATCATGGTGTGGCTGTGTGTTCAAAATGCGTTCGCGCTGGAGCCTTTATAGGATGCGGGACCGTCTGCAGCGCACCGTTCCAAGTCGGTGGAGGCAAAACAACCCTCGCTCTCCGGCTATACTCCCCCTTTCACCGCCGGTGGCAACGACGGACAACAGGTGGACACCGCCGCCGCACCTCAAACGCCTGCATGTCAATAGCGATTACAATCATGCATCAGACGATAGACAACTAGTACTCGGATCTCAAAACACTACAACAGTCCATGCTTCATCTCCTCTCCCGAGTAGCTTTGAGCTTCTCAAATAACTCTTCAATGTCTTCTTTGCTGACCGTTTTGCCTGACTGTACGTGAGATCGGAGCATATCGTTCAGTTGTTCCCTATAACCATATCAAAAAGCGTTCTCCAAATGCAAAAATAGCTCAAAATCGGCCTTACTTGAGCCTTTGATAGCCATGCAAAGCTTCTATTGCTTGTATGCGAGGAAGGGAAGAGACGACCCGTGAAGTGGCCTCTTCTATCGTTTCTTCTACTCCGCAGCCTTGGGTTAGCCAGTCACTTGTGGAACAGATGATTGTAATAAACTCACCTTGCTCCACATCTTGCGGAGGCTCGTAAATCTCCTCATCCTCCAAAGGGAATGGAAGACTTGAAATGGTATTCATCTGCAGACCCATCAGTTCAGCTGGCAAAATTGATCGCTGAACGAAATACAAACATCAAGCTGGGATTTGAGTCTGTTCCTCACCCCGTGAGCTAAAAAGACGTCTCCTTTCCCCTTCCTTTTCTCACTATCCGTAAATGCGTCTCCTCCTCGCGCTTCTGACCCGTCATCCAGTTTTACCCTTTTGCTCGCCTCCTCGTTCTCCTCCAGACCTCTTTTCTCCCCTAGCCCGATTTTTATCTCATCCTCGTGCCTCATGTTTCTTCCGATGACTACCCAGCTTGATTCTCTCGGTTCAATTATCATGAAACCCTCCTTCCCTGCTTGAGAGGTCAAGAATGGGTTTGAGAGAACACATTCACCACATATGAGAGAGTCGTAGGTATCCGAAGGGATCAGGACCTGTTCATCTTCTTCTTCTTCTTCGACCTCTTCGGCGATTAAAACAGATGATGCATCGTCTGGAGCCGTCACGAGTGTTGGAAGCTGAGAATCTTTTGCTACAGGCTGCGTGAGATTCGATGTCTTATCTCCCAGTTGCCGTAGATTGAGGCATGTCTCGTGAAACCAGTCCTACTAACTGAATAAGCCGACAAGCCTTAAAATTGAAAGGACATTTATTAGACCAACCTCGCACCCCAAACAGCATAACATGGCTTCCTCTTCTGTCTCGGGATCATAATCCCTGCCACATCTGCAAAACTTGCCTTGAAAATTCTTGGAATAGCGGTTCTTTTCATTTGGAAGCTGCGGCTGTGTTTCTGGCCGATTAAGTACACATTTGCGTCGTTTGCTACCAGATGGTTGTTCTGCTTGCATTGAGACCGTCGGACAGTCGCACCGGAAAGATCGCTTGGTCCAGAGCTCTATCAGTCGATGTTCTTTCGATATACATCAGTTTGATCAAAATCAATATAGTGATGGCTGGGCTTACCCGAATGACAAGATATAGAACAGCCGTAGCACACGCCTTTCTCGCCGCAATCTGCAGGAATAATCAGCAGCGTACGTGCCGTTTTTTCCGACCTAAACGCACCTAAACATGACCATACAGATTGTCTCAAGTAACCTTTGCTATAAGAACACTCATCAAAGTTGTACGGAAGGGCCTCTTTGGCTTCATTTGCCATGCGATCGGACACATCTATAAGCGATTGGAGGGTAATCTCCGAAGAGGGATTCTGGGATGAGAGATAATTGGAAGGGAGTAGTGTAAGACGTGCCGAAGAGGAAGGGGATCCCATACTGAGCACTGATTCAACTTCAGATCTGATTGGTTTACAGAAAAAAACTGAGCTAATTATACCGTAACAAAATGTAAAGACCAACTAAACAGAGACAATTGTAGCAGCAGTAATATCGCGTACGGTTTTGCCTGTACCGACCGTCGGTGGACGGTCGAACGGACGATAGATTGAATTGCCCTCCACGCCATCATTTTCTTTATTGTTCATTTTGATTCCGTTCCTCGACGACTTTGCCGTTTCCCTTTTATTACTCACCTCCTCTACGTATTTGTTAACTCCACATCCCATCTTGCACATCCAGAAATGCCTAGATCACCGTATAGATCATCGAACAGGAGCTATCGCAGCCCCTCGCCTTCCCGGTACGACCGATCTCACCCGAGCTCCTCTTCTAGACGTCAAGACGACCGAAAAGCCTCGAGGTACGACGACGATTATTCGAGGGACCGAGAGAGAGATAGGGAAAGGGAAAGGGATAGGACTAGAGACTACAGGGATAGAGATAGGGATTATGATAGGAGGCGAGATAAGGACAGATATCGTGATGATGACCGAGACAGACGGAGGAGAGACGATAAAGATGACAGGCGGCGAGAAGAGAGGGATCGAGGTTCTGACCGCAAGAGAGATTCTGAGAGGAGATCTCCTATGTCGACCATTCGTGTGGATCCTATTGTATCATTAGCTTCACCTGTTCCGGAAACTGAAGAGGAGAAGAAACGAAAGGCAAAAGAGAGACTGGAAACTTGGAAGCGCCAGCGTGCCTTGAAGGAGGGCAAGTCTGCAGCTGCAACACCTGAGCCGAAGAGCACTGCACCTCCCCCCGTTACCTGTGAGTGCAATTTGGCCTCCCTCTGTTGGATCCATTACTAATCGGGATACTGTAGCTGGCCTGCCGCCTAAACCTACCGCCTTTTCCCTCTCTCGTATCGGTCTCCCACTCAAACCCACAAATCCAACGCCACTCAAACGTAGCATGGCTGCTCTTGACGACGAAGATACATCTGACCGCAAACTTCAGAAGCTCGATCTACCTGATTTTGATCCTGAAGTCCAGTCAGGAGACGCGGCTCAGGTGGGCTCCATTGGTGCAGACTTGGCAGTGGCGGATGGAGATGAAGATGATGATACGGTGGTGAAAAAGGAGGAGGAGAAGGAGGAGAAGATGGATATAGACAAGAAAGCGGAAGAAGATGAGGAAGAGGACCCGTTGGATGCGTTCATGAGAGACAACGTGCAGCAGGTCGTAGAGGTGAACAAGGCGGACGCCAAGCGAATGGGGTTGCGGGTTGCTGAGGATGGCAGCGACGACGAAAATCAGGGACAAGTCGTGGAGAAGGATAAGCTTGCCGAAGCGGAGGCGTTGTTGCAGTGCGTTTCATTTTTCTCCAAACCAAAGAGCATATGCTTACAACTCATTGAAGACAAGCTGCGGCTAAATCACGCAAGAAAGATCTTCCTCCTCCTGACCATTCCAAGATCGACTATGAACCTTTCCGCAAGGCTTTCTACGTACCGCCTGTTGAAGTATTGGAGATGGATGAGGAAGAGGCTGAGTTAGTGCGTTTGGAAATGGACGGCATCAAAATTCGAGGACAGGATGCTCCAAAGCCAGTTAGGAACTGGGGCGCCTTTGGCCTGCCTCAGGGGTGGTAAGTCTATCATCTTATTGTATGCGAAATACAATATTCTGACGTTTAATAGCCTCGATGTAATCAAGCACCAAGGTTGGGAAACACCCACGTCCATTCAAGCTCAGGCTATCCCAGCTATAATGTCCGGCCGAGACGTCATCGGTATTGCTAAAACCGGTTCCGGTAAGACTGTTGCTTTCCTCTTGCCAATGCTCCGTCACGTTCGCGACCAAAGGCCTGTGTCCGGTAGTGAAGGGCCTATTGCGGTTGTCATGTCACCTACCAGGGAGTTGGCCTCTCAGATTTACAAAGAATGCCAGCCCTTTCTTAAGGTGCTCAACATTAGGGTAAGTTCAGGTCTTCCTAATTAAAGACTGTCGAGCTAAGTTTTGCATGTAGGCTTCCTGCTGCGTCGGCGGTTCGTCAATTAGTGAGGATATCGCTGCCATGAAGAAAGGTGCCGAAGTGGTTATTTGCACTCCTGGCCGAATGATTGACCTTCTCACCGCCAATAACGGCCGAGTCACAAACGTCCGACGCACCACTTACATCGTTATGGATGAGGCCGACCGAATGTTTGATATGGGCTTTGAACCTCAAGTCATGAAAATTATCAATAATGTTAGACCGAGCGCCCAGAAGGTTCTATTCTCAGCAACATTCCCCAAGACAATGGAATCACTTGCGAGGAGAATTTTGGTGAAGCCTTTGGAGATCACAGTCGGAGGCAGAAGTGTTGTTGCACCCGAAATTGACCAGCGTGTCGAAGTGCGTGATGGTGATACGAAGTTCACACGTTTGCTTGAAATTCTTGGTGAGATGGGCGAGGAGCACAAGGACGAAGATGATTTCCGCACCCTTATCTTTGTAGACCGTCAAGAAAGTGCGGATGATCTATTTAGAGAACTGCTACAGAGAGGTTATGTCTGTGCTTCACTGCACGGCGGTAAAGAGCAGGTCGATCGAGATGAAGCGATCAAAAACTTCAAGAATGGTGATGTGCCTATAATTGTGGCGACTTCAGTAGCGGCAAGGGGTTTGGATGTAAAAGAGTTGAAGCTTGTCATTGTGAGTTTCTCGTTTGTCCATCATGAGGCTGTATGCTGATTCTTCAAAAGAATTATGACGCACCTAACCATATGGAAGACTATGTTCATCGTGCTGGCCGAACAGGTCGTGCGGGGAACAAAGGCACTTGCATAACATTTATCACGCCGGAGCAGGAAAGGTTCTCCGTCGACATCGTACGAGCTTTGGAAGCGAGTAAGGCATTCATCCCCGATGACCTGAAAAAGATGTCGGATTGTAAGTAGACTTTTTACCCTTATGATGAAAATCACTGATGGTAAATTAGCATTCCTCGGTAAGATCAAGTCTGGCAAAGCCCGAGCAGCTGGTAGTGGATACAGTGGTAAAGGTCTCGAGCGAATCGAACGCCGTCGGGAGGAGAAAGACCGAGCTGAAAAGACCACCTACGGCGATACGTCTGAAGCCCTGTCACTCTCCTCGCGTGAGGGTGCTGTCATCCCCTACAAAGCCAAGACGAATGAGTTCAAGCCTCCAGAGACCTCTCACAAGGGTGAAGCAGACTATACATTCACAGAAATCAAGGTTGATATCGTCAATGGCCCTGCGCCGGACCGCGTGTCCTCTCAACCTGTATTTAACCCGAAGAACGCCGTGGCCTCTTTGCCAGCACAAACACTGGCGGCACTGGAGAAGGCAAAGAAGGAGGGCCGAGGCGTAGATGCGGCGAATCTGGCAAATGTGGTGGCCAAACTTACCCAATCTATCGAACTCACCAAAGCCGAGAAACTTGGTCTGGCGGCAGCCACCTCTGCACCTCGTCTTGCTCCTGGTGCGAGAACAAAAGATCCCGACGCTACCGACTGGCATGCTATTTTCCCCATCAATGATTACCCTCAAAAGGCTCGTTGGAAGGCTACCAATAAGGAGCAAATGACTTTGCTGCAAGAAGTTTCAGGAGCAAGTATCACAATGCGAGGCAGATTTTACCCGCCTGGGGAGGAACCTGCGTTGGGTGGTGAACCCAAGTTGAGTCTGTTGATAGAGAGCAACGACGAAATGAGAGTGAGGGCTGCTGTAGAAGAAATTCGAAGGGTGCTGGTCGAAGGATCAGTACAAGCACTTAATGCGGTCGATAGAGCGGGTGCGAGTGGCGGGAGGTACGCTGTGTAGAAAAAGTGCTTTTATCGAGCTTTCCATGATGTATGCATGCAGATTTTTCGTTTCGAACCTTCTGACGGCTACGGCAGTCAAGATCAGCCTTCTTATGATCTCGTCAGTATGAAGCTTCATAGTCCACATGATAAATAAGAGATCGGTAATAGCAGTTGTGGAAGAGTGTTATACTGCATAATATCAACAGCCTAACGATAGTCTAGAAGTTGATGATTCGAACATCCAGTATCCAGATTGATTATAAAATACTTTCACCAGAAACCAAACCAGGTATTTGTTAGGAAATCGATCTGTACGTCGGGCGTAGCCTTGAATCTACTACTTGTGCTGAGTCAACGATTAATCTTCTCTTCTCAGTGCTGATAAGCACAACACCTATAGAAAGATAATAACATACGAGCTTGAATGTGCACTGAAGAAAATTTAAAAACAAAAACATGAAAAGGTATCTGGAAAAGATGATGCAAATCGAAGTGAATAATAATGACGGGAAGGTGCCGAGGTTAATAAAAGGTGTAAAAAAAGGTGCTAGTGAGTACGAATCAGATATGTAGATGCAGGCTTTTGCTAAGAATCGGAAGGAGGTCAGCCAAGCATGATTCGCGTCCTTCATTTAATAATACCATCAATATTTAACTTCCGTTATACTGCAGTAGATCATACCGGCCATATGGTGGATAGTATAGAACGACTCCGAAGGTATTTACGCTTTGGTTTGAGCTCCTGGTACGACCCTTCCTGCTTCTCCAGTCTTCAGCTTTCCCTTTCTTCTCCTTCCCATGGTGTTCTCATTGACTTGACTCATCACAATTACGTCCACCCCGACATATTTCATTGCATTTCCCCTTTTCTCTGCCTTCATGTCACCCCACGGCTTGCCTTCCTCCTTCCTCCAACTGAGGACCTTCGTAAGTTCCTTCTCGGCCTTAATCCGATCAACAGGTATTGAACGTGGGCGAGGCATGATATTCTCCGGCGGTGGAGTTGTGAGGCGAGGAGACGGTGCAGAGGACCCAGTACGGTACGTGGTAGTGGTAACCGTGGCTCGACCTTTCCCCTTGTCTTTTGCCCCAATTGAGATAACTTTCCTGGCTCCTCCGAGGGGTACGTTGTTTGTCCCTGTTGCGCTAGCTGACCCGGAGGCCAAGCTAGGAAATTGTCCACCGCCGCTTTCTGCTTGCAACATTTCCTGTCTCTCACGTTCACGCTCCAGCTCTTCGACACGCTCCTTCTCCATCTGATCTTCGAGGTCAGTTTCCACCTTGAGGATGAGGCGGGTAAGTTGGGCGGGATTGTAAAGGGGTTGGGCGCAAGAAGGGCAAGGAAGATGAGGCGCATGCAACTTGCAGATAATGAGAGCGCATGTTTGACAAATAGGAGTGTATGGTGATAGAGGGTGCATCCGAGCTACAATGATATGTCAACACTGCTTGGCCAGACAGCCATAAAGAACCGCACTTACCCTGACAAAAACAGTTGTAACCTTCACCGGGCTTTGGCCCACTTTCCTGAATACTTCTCAAACTTGCAATGATCGCTTCAATCTTTTTGACCTCTTTGCTCTTGGGTACATCCCAAATCTTTTCCACTTTGCCCTTGCCTTTTCCACTTCCGACTCCCGCGGATGACTTGGGCTTTTCCACGATACTGACAGATATCGCCCCGCCTTGCCTCTGCCTGGATAAAGGAGTGTTGGATCCCGACCGGGACCCACCTGGTTGAGAAGACCTTCCGATTTGGAAAGATGTATCGTCGGCATTCCTATTTTTCATATATACCTTCCCACCAGGGCCAAACGCCGCCTCAAACTCTTTGGTACTAATACCAGAGCTGCTACCGGCAGTGGGAGTGGAGACATGAGCGGGTGTCTTCGCTTTTGCTTTTGATTTGAGTATATCGGCATCGGGAGTAAGCTGAGTGTTAGGAACTGAAGAAGGAGTGTTGGTGAGGGATGGGAAGCGTAGAGCGAGATAACGGGAAGTGAAGTCTTTTGCTGCTTGGGAGGGACCTAAGAAATCCTACAATGGGTTATTAGTTCAGTATCGGATGAAACGTCTCCATACATACTTGTAAATGTGTGCGAAGCCTGGGTTCAATATTCTGGCTCTCGAGGTCGGGCACGATCATTTGCTTCACCGATTCATCGTCTGGAGCGTAGTGTCAGCTACTATGACGGTTTTGGCTTGGGCGGAACGGCGGAACACACCGAGGCCTAAGATGTTAGCAATATCTTTGACAACCCAGGGGGGGCGTTGAGGAAGCATTGCTTTAGATGTGTGGAAAGATGTGTGGAAAGAGGAAAAGAGGCGGGGGACAGAAGGATGAATAGCGTGGGTGAGTCAACAGCTGGTAATACTTGCCGAAATCTCGGGACCGTGCCCTAAAAGATTACGTAATCAAATCCTTCCGCCATCAGATGATAGTGCAGTGGTATACGGATGGTCAACTTATGTCTCAGAATATCACGGTATATTGAGCAGACTGCATGCATATCTATCCGGCGCAAGACACTACGCGAAGTATTTGTCCAAAACTGCCTTCCTCATCTTCTTCTGGGGCGCTCTCTTGCCAGTCCATTCTTCAAACTGCTTGAATCCTTGCAAACACAAGATCTCTACACCAGGTACGACCTTCCACCCTTCCTTCTTTTCCGCAGCATGCAACAAGGCAGTCATATGAGGCTTGTAAGCCAAGTCAATGGCAACACCCTTCGGACGGGAAAGCACTTCAGATGGTAAATAGATCCCTTGAGAAAATGTGTCGAGTGTCAAAGAGTTACCAGGGACAGTAGAGACGACTACAACAGGAGCCTCAGGCAAAGAAGAGAGAGATGTGACGACTGCGATGTTGTAAGACTCAGGGAAAGAAGCCTTGACTTTCGCAGCGTTCTCAGGTGTCCGGTTGAACAAGTAGATGGTCTTGAATCGGAGCTTGTGCATTGCGTAAATCGCCGCACGACAAGTACCACCAGCACCGATCACGAGAGCGGTGGAAGATCCATAGCTGAGGGCATCAGCATCGAGATTCTGCGCAGCAGCCTGATGAATAGCCTGCCAGTCAGTGTTCTCGCCATGGAGCTTACCACCCCGAGGGATGACAGTGTTGACAGCTCCAATGATCTTGGCATCTTCCGAAACCGAATCAAGATGAGGAATGATATCAAGCTTGAGTGGGATAGTGACGCTCGCGCCACCAAAATCTGGGGATCGAATCACTTCCAAGACTCCCTGATCAACTTTCTCGGACTCGTGCAACCTATAGGTATGGGGCAAACCCAAGGTGGCGAAGCCGGCGTTGTGCAATAACGGCGAGACGGAGTGAGCAATGGGACTGCCGAAAAGCACGAACTTCTTGGCTGGGAGGGAGCCAGTGAGGGCACGAGCTTGGAGAATTTCGCGGGCAGTGAGTTGACCAGGAGCGGCTCGAGAAGGAAGGGCGTCATGGGTCACAGGAGTGAGGATTGGGTTCAAAATTCTGGAAAGTTGTCCAGCGGCACCCATGTTGATAGCCAACAAAGGCTTGGCTCCAGGATGGCTTTGAACTTCACCAACAAAGATTGCAAGTTTGGCGTTGTCCAATCCAGACTTAGCCGTACCAACGATCTTCGCGACATCACCGTACTTCTCACACAAAACATGTTTGGCCTTCATCTCCTCACCATCCCATGCCATGTCGCCTGTCCAGTCGTGCCAAGAAGCAATGATGTGTGTCTCACGCTTTAATTGGACGATACTGTCAAGGAGCTGCTCCGGCCAGCAAACTTCGAGATCAACATACTCGCAAGCGCAACGCAAACCGAGACGAACCAAAGCCCCATAGGCTTCTGCATTGTCGGAAGGAACCATACCTCCTTGGTCCTTGGACCTTACAGAGAAAACAATCGGCAATGTGGTAGCAAGACGAAGGCTAGCAAGCTGTTTCGCCACAAAAGAGATAGGAGGAAGAGCCGGACGTGTAGGAGCTTGACCGGTTGTGCTAAGAAGATCGACTCGGAACTCAACTGCATCGGCTCCCTCTGTAAGCTCGTCGAGGTGGATCAAAGCGGGAGTGACGTCAGGAAAGGTCAATGACAAGAAAGATGTAGGATTTCCGACGCTCAAACGTGGGCGATTAGATTCTCGACCAGTGATAAACTTGAAGAATCTTCCGCATTCCGCTCGCATCGCCTTGGTATGTTCCTCATGCGTCTGACCGCCGACTGCTTCAAGGACATTATAGAATTCGTGGCTGGAACAAGCCTGGTACCAAGGCTCCCTCCTCTTAAAAACGTCTGCGAAGGTCTCACCCCAGTTGGGTCTAACAGCGGTATTTCCGATGGAGTCAAGGTAGGCCTCAATGTCCTCCAGTGCCCTGGTAACGTGAACGACATGGCCACCCTTAGCCACGTGTGCCTTCAAGGTCTCTCTCGCCGTTTCAGTTTCCACTATACCACCCCCAAGAGCGATAACGTGATTACCCCTGTGTTCCTCAACGAACTTGCTTAGGATCTCGGTCTCCTTCTTCCTAAATTCGTCCCATCCGTTGGCCGCAACAAATTCGGATACAGTCTGGTGGCTCTCCTGAGCGAAAACATCATCGGCGTCAGTGAACTGGCCAGAAAGGATGTCGGCAGCCATTCGACCAACGTAAGTCTTGCCAGCACCACGCATACCGATAAGGAAGATGGGTCGATCGGACTGGGATTGGTCGATGGGAGAAACCGGTTTGGCAGAGGTGGAGGCCTGGTTGTGCGTTTCAAGCTCTACACCTTCCACAGCAACGCCAATCTAACATGTATCATGGCCACGTCAGCATAAGCAAATGCCTTACAAACTCATTGCGCACCTTGTTTTGTAAGTCATCCCAGAAATTGGGCCAAGTCTTCTCAACGCAACGCTTTTCCTCGATAATGGTCTCGTCGATGATACACGACAACACCGCAAATGCCATGGCCACGCGATGATCGTCATAGCAGTGAATAGAGGCACCTCGGAAGAGCGAGGCTTCAGGCTTGCCAAAAATGATGATACCGTCGTCAAATTCGTCAGTCTCAATACCGAATTTCGCTAATCAAATGTATTAGCATACGGGCAGCAAGTATCGCATTGCATAACTTACCAAGTTGATCCCTCATGGCTTGGATTCTGTTACACTCCTTAACTCTTTGGTTGGCGATACCGTAGATCCTTGAAGCGGTTTCGGGCAAACCCTCGACCTTTCTCTCAGGCAGACAAGGCTTCACAGCCACAGCAGCCAATACTGATGCAGTCAAGAAAGCATCTGTCATGGGCTCCATGTCAACGTTACCGAGTGCCCTCAAAGTGCCCACAGGAGGGCCGGTGACCTTGGTGCTGGTAAGTGTCTGTTCAACAATACAACCCATGGGTTCGAGGATTTCTTTGGCAAATCGAGCATCACCCTGAAGAGAAGAAGAGCCAATGTTGGATATAGTACAGGTGGTACCAGTGATGGCCGCGATCGCAAGGGGGTAGGTAGCACTGGACGCATCGGATTCGACGCTGTACTCGGGAGGATTGACATACGTACACTTGGGAATCACGTAGATGTCAAGCAAGTTACCTTGCTCATCCTTCTGACGCTCGACGGTGGCACCAAATTGTTTCATCATGGCGATGGTCATATCGATGTAGGGCTGTGAAATGACCTGCCCACCAGTAAGCTCAAGGGTGACTTGCTCAGCAGCGTAAGGAGCGCAAAGAAGGATTGAGGAGACGTATTGGGAAGATACAGATGCAGCAAGCTGGATGTGCCCTCCACGGAAACCGTCTGTGTCGATATCAAGTGGGAGGCATCCCGTAGACTCGAGATACTTGACCTTCGCGCCATTGGCGGTGAGAGCGTCGACCAAAGGCCCGATGGGACGTTGCTTCATACGAGCGTTGCCAGTGATGACCGTCGATCTCTCGCTTGAAGCAGAGCCTGAGACCATGGCGCAAACAGTGGTGAGAAATCGACTGGCAGTGCCGGCATTACCGAGATAAAGCTCCTTGCCCTTTGCTGGAGTGGAGAGAATGCCACCTCCGCCTTCAACGACAATGGTATCGCCACCATCTTCCCAGGAAAATACAGCGCCCTAAATTGACAATTAGGACTCCGACGTGGACAAGGGTAACAATGGCCAAACCTACCTTGAGCTCTACGAGAGCATTCATCATGACGGCAGTATCGTCAGAGTGCAAGAGGTTCCTTACCCTACACGTGCCCTTACCAAGGGCAGCAAGCACCAAAGCACGATTAGAGATGCTCTTACTTCCAGGAGTAGCCATGGTAATTGGGGATTTGGTGGGAGTGGCAGCCTTTACAGTGACTGCTTCGCACAAGACTTTGCTGATGACGTCGTCGGCAACGACAGATGCCTTCTCCTCGTAAGTTTTGCCAATCCGAGAGAGGAGAACGATTTTTTTGGCAGGACCCGAGTTCTTCTTGTCAATCTTCATAATGTCGAGAAGACGGTCAACGGAAAGCTGGCTCGAGGCAGGAAGGGCGGTAATTCGCCTATCAGAGAGGGAGACTGGTAAGCCATAAGCTTGAAGACATCTGGTAAGACGTCCGACAGCCACTTGACTAAGAATACCGAGTTGTCTAGCGACTTCGGCCTCAAGAACAATACCAACTGAGACACACTCGCCGTGAAGCATTGCGGGAGTAAGGACAGCCTCGATGGCATGTCCGATGGTATGTCCAAAGTTGACAAGGTTTCGAAGACCAGTCTCTCGTTCATCGATAGTCACGATATGAGCCTTAACATAGATTGATCCAGAAACGACCTGAAGAAGGAGAGACTGAGCGTGAGAGCGGTCAGAGACGAAACGACCAGCAGTAGGGACGCCAGTGGGGCGAGAAGAGGCTGCTAGAGAAATCTCGGCAGAACGTGACTCAAGGAGAGCGAAATCATCATCTTTCCAGATAGCGGCAGTCTATCTTTCGGTCAGAAAGTCCGATACGCCTCAATTTAGATGACTTACCTTGATTACCTCGGCCATGCCATTGGAGACTTCCCTGGTAGGAAGTGTAGTAAGGAAAGCGAGGTCAACGAAGATGTAGCTGGGCTGCCAGAATGCACCAATGAGGTTCTTGCCATGTGGGGTGTCGATAGCGGTCTTTCCACCAACAGAAGAGTCAACCATGGCAAGAAGGGTCGTCGGGATTTGGACAAACTTGACGCCTCGCATACTATCCAAGCCAAGAATCAGCGCAACTCGTCACCATCCAAAACAAGGAACCCACAAAGTAGCAGCAACAAATCCAGTAAGGTCGCCAATGACACCACCACCGAATGCAAGGATCACAGTATCTCTGGTGCACTTGTTATCAAGCATCCAATCCTCGATTTCGCCCTTGACTTTTCGGCTCTTTGCGCCCTCTCCGGGAGCGACTTCATAGACGAGGAATCTCGCCTTGTTGTCGGCCTCGGATGCAGCCTCTTCAAATGAGGCTTTGAAGTCATTGAGATAGATTGCGGAGAGATTTGTATCGGTGATAAGGACATAGGTGGAGGAGGGGAGAGTGGTTGTGATGGTTTTGAAGATGTAGGGAAGGAGATGGAATCCAACGTGGATGGACTCATTCCCCAGGATGGAGATTTTGAGGACATCGGCGGAGGACGAAGACATGTTGCCTTTTCTTTCGCCTGGCCTGTTTTGTTCTTGCCTTGAGATGATATAAATCAAGTCGATGTCAGAGTTCCGTTTTTTTGCTGGTTGCTTTCTTTTGACCGAGGTTTCCGACTCGAAACGGAGATGCCGCTATCTCCGCAGCACCAGACCCCCCCACCAGTCCCTTGTATAGCCGATGAGACGCGTTCCGCGTTTTGGTCGCATCATAATCTAATCTTGTCGTTTGTCCTTATTAACGTCCCATTGCGCTTGTGGACGATTGTCAAGAATTGATTCCAATAGCATCGTGAAATCCGCCATGCCCTATCTCAGTGTCTTTGTAACCTCTCCCGATACCCATTCGGAGCGCAGATTTGATTCGGGTCTCACTGTTCAGCAGCTCAAGGTAAAGCTCACTTGCTCTTCCACGTCCCGGGAATTGCGGCCACTCACTTTTAATAGGATAAGCTCACCCCAATTACCGGTATTTCACCTCAGTATCAAGTAATAAAAATCTGTCGATCGGCCGATCAGACCTCTGGCCCTCCTTTGGCGGTGCTTGATGACGACTCCCGGACATTGGCAAGCTACGGTCTGGAGGAATGGAATTGTATTAAAGTACGATTTCCTTTTTTACAGCCATCGAAAGCAAAGCTAACCCTTTCCTGCCAACAGGTAGACAATATCGATCCTAACTACCGCCCAGGGGAATTCACCGACGAATCCAATCTAGAGCGTTTTGAACTGAGCCCTGAAGAATACGCTGCTCGTTCAGACACTGTCCTTGCTCATCTGAAAGCCAACAAGCTAGGACGATTTGCTGATGCTCCAACCACTCTCGATTCCCCTCTTCCTCCTCCCCCAATGATCATGGACCCGACTATCGTCCCAGGAAAGAGGTGTGAGGTATCACATGGTGAAGATGGGATGGCAAAAAGAGGCACAGTGAGGTTTGTCGGGGAAGCAAAGATCGGAAAGGGTGGAATCTGGGTTGGAGTAGAGCTTGACGAGCCTCTGGGGAAAGGAGATGGAGAGTGAGTAACAGAGGGAGTGCTTAAACCAGGATTTATGCTGATCCCTTGTCAGAATTGAGGGCACGAGATACTTCTCATGCTTACCAAAGCATGCTGTTTTTGTCAGATCTGCGAAAGTCACAGTGGGGGACTTCCCGGAAGAGGACATCTTTTCCGACGACGAAATATAGTTCATTCCATACATACGACATATATATAAAGTGCACATAAAATTCGGGCTTTGCATACAGCTCGGTAAAGTCAAGCGTCCCTTACCTGTTTAACTACTCACAAAAATGTCTCTTCAACCAAAACTTCGACCCCCATGGTCAATCGTCCTCCCATACGGATCCTTCAAAACTCGTCTAACTCCGAATCAACCATCCTGCTTTTTCCATTTTTGGCAGACGTTCTCTTGGGCCTCGACTCTGTGTTCCCCTTTCCACTTCTTGAGAAAGGGGCAATAGTTCCTTCGGTGGGACGTACATCTGACCCGGAAGAGGAAGCAGATACATGTCGTCGCTCATTGTTACCATCACTCCAAAGAGCAATCCCTGATTTCAAAGCCGGTAGGATGCGCTTGTCCATGTCAGTAGGAACCATCTTCTACAACACGCTCCCACTCACATTGTGGTAGAGATCATGTAGCTCCGTCCCAGTAATCTCCCCCTTCTTTTTTTCCCATCCTCGTTTTTCATCCTTGTTCAGCTTTTGACTGAGAGCATACCAATCACAGGTCTTCGAGCTTTGCAACTTGGCCAAAACTATCTGAAGGACAAGGTCTTTAGTCAAATCGAGTGACGCGTCGCATTTAGGTGATAAGGGGAGCAGCGACATATCCGCAGATGATGAGGAAGACTGTCTGGACTTCTTTGCCTTGGTCTGTAATTTTGGTTTGGCCAGAGAAGGCTTGGCTTTGGGGTTGGTGGTTTTAGGCATTGAATTCGGGACTCAAAGAAAATCAAGTGGTTGGAAGCAAAAGGGGAAGACCGGAGAAGCGACAAATTCTTTGCGCAAATAAAGGAAGGAAGGAAGGAACTAAGTGGCTGGAGGCGAGCTGGAAACACCGTGCGTGGTGGATCTGTGCACGGAAGGGAGGTCACCAAAGGACCCTTGAGTCGTGTTAATCATCCAACGACTACTTGGTATGATATGCATGAGAACGACCCTATCATCTCTCGTCTCCCATTCCGTCCTTTCTCTACGCCACTGCCGCCTACTCCTCCTTTCCTCAGCTCGCCTGTAACTCGCGAGCCTTCTTTTCTTGGAATCTGCGACCGTATGCTGCCGAAACGCTCATCAAACCAAAGAGGCTTTTACACTCCGCAGATTTCCTAGATCGAATGGGTGAATGTGATTATGGATATATTCTATATAAGGGAACATTGGGTAGCCGCCAGTGATCATGCCAATCTGCACAACCATCCCATCACAGCTACTTCCTCAACTTTTCACAACAACACCAAGTCACGTTTTTACTGACTGCTGCACCAACACTAACCTTCATAACGATGGACCCTTCCGATTCTGGCAGCTATACCATCCAGCCTATCGACAGGTGGAACTCCCCCTTTTTCCTTGCGAACCACCACAACCCATTACAACCTCCTTTCATTGCCCCGGGCGAGATCCCGCAAGAACCTGAGGTTGACAAAATTGCTTCAGAAGAATCAGGAAATTGGTGAACGGCATCAGTATGCATCGCTGACTCATTAATGTGCATGTACTAAAGTCACTTCATAACATCTTTCCTGATCATCCACTTTGCACTGATAGGCTCTTCTTCGTTCCCTTCTTATCGAGAAGCTTGACTTGACCACCACTCACTCTAGAAATATCAACCCCCATGATGATCCTCGATGACGGGAGGATATCCTCACCACATATCGATCCACGTTTTTTGTGAAAGATAAGCAGCCAGATATCAACGCCTCACAACTTTTGACAAAGAATAACTAACAAGGGCAAGCTATATTAATAAATAATAATTTTTAATCTACAGATAAAGTGTCTATCTACAAAGCTCATTGCAATATTTATGATCGATCTTCCACAGGACACCCCAAACTAGATAGAGTAATCGAGGTGACTGTATCGAGATCACCGAAAATCTTGAAACCACCGAGGTGGGGTGCTGTCTAGCAGAAAGTGGAGATTTAAACTTGCTTTTCTACCCTGAATAAGATCACATCGGCAAAAAAAGAGGAAGGGCGACCTCTACAACAGGCAAACGAAGCGCTCTACGTGCATTTTCCGCTGTTATCATACCGCCGTAGTGGATTAACAGTATGATTACAGCAGTTGGCTGCTTTTTTCGTTGTTGGATGAAGCATAAAGCTTTTTAGATATGTATGATGACCCTAGTCTACAAGAATTTATATGGTGCACAAATGATATCATTGCATGATTTCCTTGACGGAGCACCTTCACATCGGAGTGTGAGTCAGTCAAGATCAGTCAAACAAAGATGAACGGAAGCAACTATATAAGGCGTTGTGCAAGGTACGTAAATAAAGTTAAATACTAAAGAGTGCACAAATGGAGGAACGAAATGCAAGGAGCGCATGACGTCATTGGTCACTTCCCATAGTCCATGGATCTTGTATCCTTATTACGCATTTACCAATATATAGTCATTTGTAGTAAGATCCCAGCTGTTGTCCTCCCCCTTCTCCTTATCAGGATATTACTACGACAAACTGAGGAATACGCTCACCACACTTCCACCAAAGCACAAATTCAAAGAAGCCTTCCCACGCGATTACAAGCCAGCAAGATGTCTGCTTCCGAAACCACTACCCCTGCTGCTGTTGCAGCTCCGTCAACAGCGACGGCTGAGACTCCAGCTTCATCTATCCCTCCAAAGCCTGTCACTCCAGCGGAGAATTTCACAGAGCCACCTGCAAGGGCTCTTGACGCCATCGCAGAACCGACCATTCTGGACAAGGCAAAAGATATAGCCAAGCCTGTAAGTCTTGTATTCATTCCATCTACTGTATTCAAAAGACTGGCTCAAGCTGATACTAGAAAGCAGTACCTTGACAAGGCTGAGCCATACGTACAAAAAGTACAAGGTGCAACCAAGCCTTACGCTGATAAGGCGGCTACTAAATTTGAGCAACTTGTTGACAAGATCGAAGTTAGTTTCCTGAATGACGAGGACTCTGGTGGCACGTGATAATGACATTGTTGTTAGGGGAATGACCCTTCCACGAGCGCTGTACCCACATCGGCAGGAACCCTCGACGAGTCTATTGACAACGCGAAGGCCAGAACTGTTGGGACGACAGAGCGTGCTGCTACTGTGGCTGAGGAAACTGGCGAAAAGGCGAAGGGTTTCTTCGAACAAGGATTAAGCGCTGTGCAGGTGGGTACTTGATAGATGAAAGCACCAATCTCGGGCAATAAAAGCTGAAGATGGGCTCCTAGAGTACCTTTAATCAAATCACCAATACCATTGAACAGAGGACAACCACTGACAGCCATCCCGGTATCCTTACTCAAATGAGTAACGTCGTGCACAAGGGCCTTGATAAAGTTGAAGGATTTTTGAATGAGGTTAGTGCCCTATCTAGAATGCTATTGCATCGTTGCATGTGGTTGTTGTACTAATTATCTTGAGACGCAGGCTACTGACGCGACCGTGCCTCCAACGAGCACTTCTGCCACTGCCAACGCAGCTACAGGCACAGACAACAGTACAAGCACCACTCAACCGGTCCAGACCACTACCAACACTGTACCGCACATCCCTCTTGGTCCATAGATTGTTGTCGTCTTGTTTCTGTGGCTGCATTTTACGGCTACTGCTGTCACTTCCCGGATGCTCTCACTCGGCTGAGGAGCCTGAAATGTCCAGTCAGCTTCTGGGACGCGTATTTTGTTGTTTAGCTATCTTTTTCTAACGTAGTGGGCAGATGTGACGATATGTTATCCATGTATATCCATTCGCATCTGGTGAACAGTGAAACGCATGACAGAAAATGAGGGATATCTTCATTGCATAGTGGAGTGACACGACGTCGTAAAGTATATATACACGAAACGCGATCGATCGTTGATTATTAAAGTGGTGTAACGGGAATACGCGGCGTTATGGAAGCTGGCGTTTGGGGTGCCACACCCTCTTACGGCCCAGTCGCCCAGTGACCCTTGTTGAAGTCCTTCCTCCAGCGCGCTCTCACTCGCTCTCCATACAAATCTCTTTCCTTACTACTATATATCCTTACATCCAACTCCCAGCTTAGTCGCCCATCCAGGCAGCCGATCTCGCCAACCGTACGGCCAGTCCTGCGTATTCATCTTCCGCATCGCACCAGGCCCACTAAGCGTGAGTTCTCTCTCCTTCCACTGGAGTTGGAGTCGGCGCCCGTGATGCTGCCGGTTTTAAGTGTCTTTAAGCGCAAGAGCTAACCCCATCCACTATGTCCTTGACGGCCATTCCAACGCTTCCGTTCATTTACGCGCCTGTTCGTCTAGTTTTACCAAACAACTCCACCCCACCCCACCCTGCACTTCCGACTTCGGCGCCATCCCCTTACTGTTATTCAGTCTCAACCCGCTTCCCTCCCATCAACGTCTCCTTCATCTCAAGGCTCTCATTCCTTGAAGCGTCGACTCATTGACCACCCAGCCTCAATCCTGCCATAAAGAATTCAACGCTAGTCATTTATTGGAGGTGAGTCATCTTATCTTGTTGGGTCCTTGGCGGTGTGGAAATCGAAGAAGGAGGCGGAGGAGACCATGAATTTCTGAAACTAGAAAATTTGTGGATAGGAGAGTGTGTATTGGGACGATTGGCGAATTTTGGAGGTTGGATATACGGATGGGACCGGCGAACTCGCATGTCTTATTCTCGCAGCAACGCGGTGCTAATACCCAAAATGACGTTCCAGCTACAACTGCTATAATCCAAACAACTTCGCTATAGTCACTCGATTCATCCGTTATCACATATAACTTACTTCGGATAAAATGGGAGAACAGCCTGAAATTGATCTTGACTCAGTCATCGACCGACTGTTAGAAGGTGGGGTATCTTAGCCCACCAAAACGTTTTTGAAGCTGACAATATTATCGGGAACTCAGTGCGAGGGAACAGACCAGGCAAGGCAGTGCAGTTGGCAGAATACGAAATCAAATACCTTTGCACCAAAGCCCGTGAAATCTTCATCAGTCAGCCGATCCTCCTTGAACTCGAAGCTCCTATCAAAATCTGTGGTATGTTTGAAATATTAAGACAGGGTTGGAAATAGGCTCATAATTATTAACCAAAAGGTGACATCCATGGACAATATTACGACTTGTTGCGTCTCTTTGAGTACGGTGGTTTCCCCCCCGAAGCCAATTATCTCTTCCTCGGTGACTATGTCGACCGAGGCAAGCAATCCCTTGAAACTATCTGCCTGCTGTTGGCGTATAAAATCAAGTACCCTGAAAACTTTTTCATCTTGAGAGGAAACCATGAATGCGCGAGTATCAATAGGATCTATGGATTCTATGATGAATGTACGTAGCTCTGATGATTGATGCCCCTTTTTGCACAGCTAATCTTGAGCAGGCAAGCGTCGCTACAACATCAAGCTTTGGAAGACTTTTACCGACTGCTTCAACTGTCTCCCCATCGCTGCTATCATCGACGAGAAAATCTTCACAATGCACGGAGGTTTGAGTCCTGACTTGCAAAGTATGGAGCAGATCAGGAGAGTTATGCGACCAACAGATGTTCCAGACACCGGTCAG
The DNA here is from genome assembly GCF_000091045.1 of Cryptococcus deneoformans JEC21. NCBI lineage: Eukaryota > Fungi > Basidiomycota > Tremellomycetes > Tremellales > Cryptococcaceae > Cryptococcus > Cryptococcus deneoformans. Next base: position 591,083 of record NC_006684.1, read on the forward strand.
TTCGATATTGGGCAAGGATATGTGTCTGGCGCTAACTTTCTTTTAGGTCTTCTTTGTGACCTGCTTTGGTCTGATCCGGACAAGGACATCACTGGATGGAGCGAGAATGATCGAGGAGTCTCGTTCACTTTTGGTCCGGACGTTGTTTCTCGGTTCTTGCAAAAGCACGATATGGACTTGATTTGTCGAGCGCATCAAGTGAGTCTTCTCCATTGCAAAAAATTTTGGGGGTGTACTAAATAAGCATCAGGTTGTTGAAGACGGCTACGAATTCTTCGCCAAGCGACAGCTTGTCACTCTATTCTCTGCCCCTAATTATTGTGGCGAATTTGATAATGCTGGCGCGATGATGAGCGTAGACGACACCTTACTTTGTTCCTTCCAAGTGAGCTTGTTTATTGCTGTGATTTTAATGGTTTGTTGACGCTTTGTAGATTCTGAAACCTGCCGAAAAGAAGCCGAAATACGGTGGATACGGCGGAAGCGCACGGCGTTAGTGATCTTCGTTCCCCTCGTCATCTTTCTTGAGTTCGTTTGTTTTTCCCAAACAACAGCTACTGTGTACAATTATTCAACAAAGCCCCTGGGCATCCAATTTCTAGAGCCCAGCACCCAAAGCCACCTTTTCATTTCGTTTCTAGCGTCATCTATTCTTCGTTTTCCTCTGCATTGGACGGCGCTTGTTTCGTTTGCAAAAGATGGTTGGATGAGATGTATGGAGAATTCATGCTGATGTACGTTGGGAAATCTTACCTTCTTGACCCATATCACGACTTCATTACTTTGGCCAATATCTAATTCTTATCCCGGATGACCCTCAACATTCATCAAAAAATTCCAACCTGACACTTAACAGCGGTTACTCCTCCACGTAAAGGCAAGTCGAACAAAAGAAAGGCGTGATAATAAAGTAAAATGGTGAAAGAAGAGTGCTAGTAATGGTTGACAGGAAGTTTCGCTGTATGATGATTCGAATGGGTAATGATGTTGATAAGCAAATGAATAGTCAAGGTATATATAGCTATCCCCGTCCTTCTCGTTATTGCGTTTTATACGAATGGTTTCGTTATCTCGTTTTCTGAATCTTCTGTTTCGAAATACCACTGTCAGCAGCAGCAACGACGACAAGAAGCAGACTACCGCTTTACTTCATTTTTTCTAAATACTATAATATTATAAGATGAAAGAAAGCAGCAATAATAAGGATCATCCCTAAAAAGCATCATTCTGACAAGCAATGATAATCATAAGCAAATACTGATGAAATAGTGGAAAGAGCTGAAGCTTTAGTACAGATATGTATTTCAGCAATTATGCAGTGCTTGCCGTCAACAACACCAAACTTCCATCATGACACGAGCTCCTACTACTTGCATATATCTATCCCTTTTCCCGAATCCTACTTAAAATATAAAACATTATTATATTTATAACTAACCCATCCGTTATTTGTTTATGGTGATCATCGCGGCTCGGTGGCTGGCTTCATTCTTGTCTGTCTTTGACTTATCATTGTCCTTTGTATTTCAAATCGGAGTTTAAATCATGTATAAGGAGGAGGGAAAAAGACGTTGGTTAAAGAGGGTCGGTAAGTACCTTAGGCAGTATGCGTGGTAGTAGTGATGATGTTGCTGTTCTAGTATGTCCGCCTCATCACCACATATATAATACTACCTATAAAAGGGCTAGATATACTACCAACGCTTCGTTCTTACTGCTTCTCTCTCATCATCTTATCCATTTCTTCCCAACTCACGTGAATTTTTCCCATCACAAACATCACAACGACAGAAACCACAGGCGCACAAGATCTATCCTTCATCCATCACCCCAAGGCCAAATAAGAGACCAACCCAACCACTACTAGCAGCAGCGCATAGCATCACAGAACACATCTTTATTGCATCCGTCTCAAAGAAGTCCGGCATATAGAAATGCGTACTTTTGGATTCGTTGAACCCACTGTGCCCTCGGTTCCTCGCCCTATCCCGAACGACCTCCCTTGGCCTCTTTTTAACAAGAACGTCTAAGGCAGTTGTATAGTCCCAGCTATATGGTTGTCGCCTCCGAAGCAAGTGTGGTAGCATCGGCTACTTCAGTCTCAAGCCCAGGATTATGAATGCATATACCCTACATGATGACCCTAATCATACACTGTCAGTCATACCACCACCATAAGCACCGCCAAGTACCTAATAATGACGCCTAAAATGGAGTTTATAATAGATCAGACCGCCTTATCATCATTTTCGTCACGTCCTTGAACCGCATATTTCTCTTCCTCCTTTTCTTCTTCCTTATGCTTATTCTCGGACAATTTTCCGCGCTTATCACCTTTCCCGATCGTGCCCATTCCTTTGAGCGCGATCAGAGCAATAACCAGGGCGGTAAAACTCATTGCGGCCGCAAGCCAGAACGCGGCGTGTAAACCTGTCAACTGAGCTTCAGTCTCATCTTTCCCTGCCCTAAGAGCCTTTTGATTCTCAACGTTGGAAATGACAGACGTCACTGCCAAACCGAAGGATCCACCGAGTTGAATAAGTGTTTGGAAAAGTGCCCCGGCAACGGACTGTTCGTCTGGAAGCGCAAGTGCTGCGACAAAGATGAGGCTTGTAGCCATAAGGCTTTACGATGGTTTTAGCTAAATCTTTTCATTGCAAAGAATGGGTAGGCGTACAAATCAGCACCCATGACAGATAGCCACATGGCGTTAAATGGTAATCTCCAGTAAAGCGTGTCTTTTTGAGACAAAGCCATCAACAGATTAGCTATTCTTTTTGCATGTTAGTTCATGCTGTTCCAGGTTTATAACTGGTACTCACCCTGTTGCCAAAAGTCCAGTGCAAACCAGATACTGCGTCTTAACTTTGCTGACTAGGAATGCAACGAGAACATTACAGAGGATACCCGAAACTGATGTGGGCAAAAAACGAAGCATAGCACCAACAGCACCGGTTCCTTGTACTTGCTGGTAAAACAATGTAGTGTGATAGAACAAGGACTAAAAAGTCTGGTCAGCTAGCGTCTTCAAACACTTTTCTCCATCTCGATTGCAGATACACACTGTGAATCCCATCCAAGCGACGAAACCAATAAAATAGACTGATGCGAGCCTCCCCTTAGCTCGGGTCCATAGTTGAAGACGCATGAGAGGAGGACGGGTGGTGTTATTAATGATATACCTTTCCCAAAAGAAGAATGCCACCACGAGAAAGAAGCCGATGATTAAAAGTGCAAGTACATCTGTCAACGATCAGTCAGTCCATAATTTGCCACATATATGTTCGTTACGCACAGCTGGTCTTCCACCCATTCGGTGCATTTTCACCGTCGCTGACGGCGAAAAGCAAGAATATTAAACCCACAGTCACCAAAACGGCGCCTATCCAGTCAACACGGCGATCGCTCGAATGAGAGCCATCATTGGGAATCAGAAAGAATGCACAGATGGAAACCGCAAAAGCCAGGCCGGCTACACAGTAGAGAGCGCCGCGCCACGTATTCTTGACATAAGATGTGAAGAGACCTCCGAGAATTAAACCGAGAGCGCCACCAACAGGGGCACCAGCAGAGAAAGAAGCAAACGCCGTAGATCGCGCTCGACCTGTGAATGTGTGTGCGATGATACCAACCGCGCTTGGAGTGCTGTAGAGAATTAGCTCAAAAAATTGTGGCAAGCTGTGTGTCATGGCACTAACCTCATGGAGGCCCCGCACCCCGCTAAAGCTCTAGTGATGACCAGGGCCGCTCCATTCTTCATGAAACCTCCGACTAGCGTCCAGATAGAATACCAAACCACTCCTACCAGGAAGACTTTTTTCCTTCCATGAATGTCCGCTAACCTTCCACTCAATAAGAGAAAACATCCGTTGGTCAAGGTATAAGCGGAAGTTATCCACTGCAGGTCGGACTCAGACATGCCGAGATCTGTCTGGATGGTGGGAAGGGCTATATTGAGGGTTTGTTGACCAGCGGAAGACATACACATTGTGAATGTAAGAATAGCGGAGATAGCTATTAGATGGGGGGTGGATAGCCGAGCTGGACCGGAGTGTTCTATTGTTGCTGTCTTGGACGGCAAACCCTGAAGAGTTTGGAGAGCGGGCTCTTCTTGGATACCTCTCTCTTGCCTTGATTCGTTCGAAGCACAAGAGTTGATGTTTGTTCCCAGAGTAGATGTCTTTTCCAAATTTACCTCTCCAGACGTCGTTGCTGATTGTGACTCATACAGAGTCGTAGACGAAGGATCTGGCGGCAAAGAAACCTGCCTGGAAGTGGTCGCAAGCCCCTCGGCCCTTGGGGCCAAAGCCTCAATTGAGAATTGACCTTGAAAGGGGGGTATTATACCGGACATTGGCGCATAGACTGCCAGTATAGAGTTATGGAATGCGTGGGGAAAGGAAAGACTGAGCTGATGCTTCGCAAGAGGTCACTTGAGTTTATTAGATAAGAAAATTAGAGGCCGATCCGGTAAAAGGCCGCAGTGTATTGTTATTAAAAACTATTCATTACAGCAGTTACCGAGCCTTACTTATTTATTACCGGCGCGGCGTGGTGGCGAGTGGTTATGAGACTGATTCTAGAAACATTTATTGTGAGGCTGATAACCGATTCTCGCGTCCACAATCACTCGACGTTCGACTTCTTGATACACCCACGCAGTACGAGTATGATAGTCTTGTTCTCTCTGCTGCTCTTCCGTGCACATCCTTTGTGAACTTGACTAGCAATGGCCCCACCCGCAAAGCCTGCTTCAACGCCAAAGCGCAAACCATTCACTCCCAAGCCTCCCCGACCAGCAGAGGAACGCTTGCCTAAACTCTATCGTGCCTTGACGGACCAAGTGGATGATGGGTATTTTGAAAACGCCATCAAAACCTGTAAGAAGAGTGAGTTTTTCCCAAGAGTTGGTCTGCGAAGCTTGATGCTAATGATTTTTTCTCTCAGTTTTGACCCTTGACGCCTCAAGCCGAACTGCTTTCCAGACCCTTTTGTTCCTGCACCTTCAAACCGATGATTACACCTCCGCGCTCTCGCTTCTCGACCATCCGTCTCATGAAGAATCACTTGGTTTTGAAAGAGCATATTGCTTATACAGACTCCATAGAGAGAAAGAGGCACTGGAAGTCTTGAAGGGGTTGAGTGAGAAGGGCCGTAAGATAGACCATCTAGAGGCGCAAATCGTGAGTAACCTGATAAGATCCATCGAATTAGCGTTTTTGACCTACGATGTAGTTATATCGTCTAGGCGAGTACAGCCAGGCGCAAGAAATTTACGAGGGAATGCTTGCCGACTGCGATGTTGTGAGTGTCATGAGTGTCATTGATTTGTAGGCTAACTCGACAAAAGTCATCCCCAGAACATGCTGATATTGTCACCAACCTATCCGCTACCACAGCGCACCTCGACTTCGACACTCACGGATACCATTCCCACCTCTCCACTACGGTCTCCTCTACATCCCAAACCCCGATGAACACTGCAGACCTTGAGAACATTGTGCCTTCTTTGCCTACTGGCTGGTCATCGGGTGGTCTGGCAGCTACAGTGGAAAAGAAAACGGCAACAGTCAAGGCGCCGGAAGAGAAGAATGAAAGAAGCAGGCCCAGGCATAAGTTACCTAAGGGGGCTGTTGCTGGAAAGGAATTCACAGAAGATGTACGTCTGTCTTTTATTGAGGCCAGTTCGCTGATTGTATTGGTTTTCCAACCCTTCTGCGCCACTTCCACCTCCCTACTGCTGAAATTCAACTATCTTCGGCGACTCATGCGCCAACAGCCCGAAAGGTGGATCCCTCTTCGCCAGAGATTGTCATACATTACTGCTCAGAGCAAAAAGAAGGGCGCCAAGGAGAGTATGGGTACGGGCTTCACGCAGGGAAGTACTGGCGGCCACTCTGGAGGCAGTGGCGGCGGCGGAAAGAACAAGAAAGGTAAAAGGAAATAATGACTGTGGCCCTGCCATGTAGCATGTAGGAGTGCAATGAAACTTGGCAAAACTAGCGCCGGTTCTTCCATCAAACCGAATTCCGTCATCCGAGCCATAAATAAAAAAGAAGGGGGAAGAATTACACCTATTAGCTTCAACCCTATAAACCTCCTTTCCCATGAGCCCATAGCTGACAAATGACGGTTAGCTAGCAACTGGTTCACCAAATTTTGTGTACTACTGCACGCGCGTATGGCGACTGATTTCTGTGCACAAGATCCATCAGTTTACCGCCATCAAATTTGGCTTCCACCACATACGTCATCAGCACTCCCACTTCGAGTTCCACTGGCAGTGAGGAAGGTGGAATCAGCACGGATACAGTTTGCCATCCACACCGCCGTCGCTCTTCCTACCAGCTGGCCAACCACCCTCGCATTGACTTCCTCACCGTTTAAGCTGGAAATTAAAGACGCGATTCTTGGTCCCAAGAACCGTGCGCGATAGACTTGATTTCAGGACCTGACCCATCACCCATCCTTTGGAACCCGTGTGAGTTTTCAGTCCAGTCAGCCAGCAGGACGCTATAAAACCCTGTCCACTTCCATCTATCTCCTCCCTCCTCCCCATCATCCACTTCTTCACCTTTATTCTCTTTTTCCTGACCTTTTTCCTCACCCACCAAAGTGCACATTCATTATCTCATTACGCTCGTTTTATAGCTCCAGCTGCTCTTTTAGACACTTTATCTCAACTGCATTTAACAGCTTCCTACCTGCCATCGCCCGAAAATCCGCCATCCAATAACCTGGCAATGTCTCATTCACCAAGTGCTTCTCCTCGTCTTAGACCATTTGCCATTCCTATTAGGAAGCCTGAAGAGACTAGCAATCTGTGAGTACAGTCTAAAGGATCACCTCTTCGGCGTGCTACAGATGGAAAATTCTGAAACTTGTGCAGCCAAGCGTTGCCCATTGATGACAGGAACGATGACACCGGGTGTGTCAAGGTATGTACTTCCTGCATGCAGGGTCCATACTTAGGAACCGATTTGGCCTTTCTACAGACAAGACCCCAGGAGGAATCCTGTCATGCTCCAATACCTCCTGAGCCCTGTTCACCTGACCTGTCCAAGCTCAAAGTCACCGATGACGAAGAAATTTCCCCCACCCGAGTGCAGGTAAGTATGCTACTACTTGACAGTTCAGTTCCTGACTAGCTCCATCAGAACTTGTGGTCTACTCCAAGCAAGAAGAAGGAAGGTGAGGTCATCCAGCTGCAATTGCCAAGCTCTACTAATCGGATTCATAGAATGGACTTATCAAACCCCTCGCCGTTTTTCCCTCGCCAGCACGCCCTCTACTACACCGGGGTTGACCAGTACACCCTTTACCTCCCGGTCTTCTTTCACCGCCGATTCGAATAACACGCCTCATACTCCCTACACCCCAGGGTTTGTCGGATATCGGCGACACTCTGATAGTAGTGATGAGCTCAGTTGTCTTTCAGGAAAAGTCAGCACCTCCGCAGGGCATTCAATTGAGACCTTGGGAAGATATCTGCTCGTGAGCATCATGTCACCTGAGATTGATTGGTTGATATGACTCACCTTTCCATCCAGATTACTCAGGTGCCGAATGAGGTTAGCGAATTTGAATTTCGGGACATGATTCAGGCAAGTCTATCTTTATTCTAGATAGAGAAGAGGCTTATCCATTGGGTAGAGTATGGCAGACTTCAAAGCCCTCATCGTAAAGCATCTAAAAAGTAAAGGTTGCGTGAGTTCACAAGCTGTGTCGTCCATTTCATCATCTGACTTCCCGTCTGCGCAGATCATCATCGTTTTCTACGACCTTAGACAGAACCTCAAGGTTTACGAACGGCTTCAGGAAGGTCCGGTCACCATCGGGGTAGCACATCCTATGGTCCAGCTTCAATGTATGCCAGTCTCCAGAGATGTGGTCGAGACTGTAAGTTAGAGTGAATAATAAGAAAGCTAAGGTTAATTAAATGTAGGTCACTGGTCATGGAGGAGCGTGGGATCAAGTTTGGAAGACTTCTGAGTCAACCATCAAGATTGAGATCAAGGGCGGGCATCCTGTAACTACAGAAGTCATGGAGGTGCGTATATCTATCCGATGTCAAGCCTGTGCTTCGATTCACAAATCTCAGAACGTTATGCAATCGATAGGAGACGTTCGCCAGATTGACCCCATTGGTTATGACGGGCGAGAGTTCGCTGTCGATTTTTACGATACTCGTGATGCGGCACAGTCTATCACGGACCTTAATGGCCGCACTGCTGGACAGGCCCTGCTATGTGTTGATTACCATGATCATAGAGATAAAGAATATCTTTATTCCCGACCTTCAAATAACCGAGCATTCTCCTTGGGGTCTGCGGCCTACATTCCTGGTTGTCTGAGCGCGTCCCGGCTAGAGTCGACTTCATCGGATGCCTTCAACCTGACTCGTATCGCAGACGGCAATTCAGACTTGCGCACGCCCTCCAACATGGCCCTCAATACACTCAGAACAGATGACTTCTTTTCTTCTCATCCCTCTTCTTTGACACCGTCGAAGCAAAGTGTTGCAGCTCCAGATTTCGCCTGTAGCACGTCTCCCTCCTGGTCTCTTGACAAATCGTTTTTCGATTATGAAACCCCTCCTCGCATCTTGTCCCTATCAAGAAGGCTTTCCGAGGCTGGTACTGTACAAGGTCTTGTTAACCGCGCGGATATGGCGGCAAGAGCAAGGCAGAAGCAAGGCTTAGGTGGCCATTGGGACGCTAACGATCGTAAAGCTATTCCGGAGCAAAATAGAGTATTCCCCGAGAGGATTATGGCCGGTGAAGTAATTACTTTAGGCCTAAGTCAACAGTTACTGACGAATTTTCATCAAGGTCTGGACAGTCGCACCACAGTAATGGTAAAAGATGTCCCCGTGAGTCCCAATAGACCCTGCTTTGATAATGCTAAACCGAAACAGAACAAATTATCTCGACAAGAGCTGGTTGATATTCTTAATCGAGTTGTTCCGGGCGAATTCGACTTTGTATACCTGCGCTTTGACTTCAAGAATTGTTGCAATGTAAGTCCAGAGCCGTATGTCGAAATATGCTTCACATGTGGCTAAGTGTACTGCAGGTGGGGTATGCGTTCGTCAATTTTTGCTCTGTCCAGTCACTTTTGCGTTTCATTCAAGCGCGGGTAGGGAAAAAATGGAACTTGTTTTCCAGTGAGAAGGTCCTCCAAGTGCGTCGCAGTTTCTTGCTCGTTGCCTCTACTTACTTGTCCTGAAAGGTATCGTACGCGGACATACAGTAATAATTGACGCGTTCACGTATAATAAGTAAGCTGACAAGATTTCTGATCACAGGGGGAAATTGGCCCTTATCAATAAGTTTAGGTGGGTATTGCTGATTTTGCCTGAACTACTATCTACTCCTCGTGGTGTGGATATAGGCTCTGACGGGGCATTTTACAGAAATTCTGCCGTAATGGGTGTCATTGAGCCTTGGCGCCCTCAAATATTCTATTCCAGTGGAACATTGAAGGGTCAACCGGTAGGCAATCCGTTGATCTACTCGCATCTTCACCTCACTGACAGTTACTATCAGGAACCTTTTCCCGATGTAGGGTGAAAATATGACTTACCGATGATACGTCAGCTAATTATAATCGCGTAGTCCGATAATCTGGCTGTGAGAGAACGATCTGGGCTTTCGCAAACTTCCATCTTCTCGAGTGCGTTCTAAAAGATCGCCTCAATGGAGTCCTGCTCGGTTGCTAACCCTTGAGGATTTCAGCCCAGCCTTCGTCTCTCTTCCACTCACAACACCGCCCTTACGATTATACATCTGCCTCGTTCGACCACAGCTTCTAATCAATCATTGCAGCACTCTTTGGCACTCCTAACTGGGTCACTCTTGATCCTTGGGTGACTTGTTGTGCCTCTTTGGTGCACGCTAGTTTGCAGGTCTTTCTCACCTTCTTTCCATCTTTAATGAGGTCTTTTTTCTTTGAAATCGATGTTTATTCACCTTATTTTGCAACTATCCTTTTTCAGCATCACAACTGTGAAACTTCCCGTTCAGCATCCATATCTTCGGACATAACCCACTCATTTCACATCCAAGAGGCATGACGAGTATATTTGTCGTTTCACTATTACTTCGCACTCAGTCATCAAGTGAACCTTTCATGCCTATTATTCATAAAATCAAAAGCCTTTATGCGTAGAGCATCCTTTATGCCATATTTCACGTGCAATCGAGTAGTTACGCATCCAGTTCTCATGCAATTTCTCTTTAGTATTGCGATTCACCTGTAACGCGATTGACGACGTCTGCACTTACTGGACCAAGCAAAGCGGAGGAATGATCAATGCATAATGTAAGTGTAAGTATTGATGATTGTTTGTACGATGCAATATTGTCTATGCTCTACTGCGACCTCCTCCTCCAACTTGTTTGTTACGATCATTGGTCCAGATGGCGGCGTCTGACGATGTAATGGAGCGCATCCAGCTCGTTACTGTGGAAGATTCAAGTTTAACACAATCTGTCGAATCGTCAGCTCTGAATGTCTCAATTAAAGGAGTGGCAAAAAGGACTCACAACACTCTCAACCCTAAATCGTCACAAACTTCCTTCCAGTCTGCCCTTCCCTCACCAGTATCTACCCTCCTCCATACTTCTGTTATGATCCTTGTCGCTGTGTCAATATCGAAACAGCATTGACTCTTGAAGCCTTCGAACAGCGTCAGGACCCATTGACGAGAAGAGCCATCAGCGCATGAGGCAGCTATTATTGCCGGCCAAGTCAAGCTAACAAAATCTGTTAATTGACTTGTGACTAACAAATTTAGGAATCCACTCACTCAATAGACATGCCGAGGGCGGCAGTCGACCAAGAGCAATGTTGCAAAACTTGTTGTGCGGCGCTCTGGACACGAGGGTCACTGCGTGTGTATTTGAAGACTCGCCTCAAAAGCAGAATCTGACGGTTTATGTCAGCGCGCGGCCTTTTCAGCGTTGAAAGATCACCGACCTTCATCGCATGCGCATAAGCTCGATTCCCTACTTGGACCCTTTCATGTTCCAAGGTGCTAAGCTGTAAGCTCTCAATCCACGTGTCAACATCCTTATTCAACTGCCTTGCTTCCTTAATAAGACTGTCTTCTGCGAAGGAGCTTGCGTCGTTAAGGCTGGAAGTGGACGACGGAGTGGGAATAAGAGCAAACTGAGGAAAAGGGTTATTGGCAGAAGAGGTCGAACTGGCTGATTCTGTGATTTTGATGTTGCTCTTATCGAGACGGTTGATCAAACGAGTGAGACGAATGAAAAGAAGAACCATAACCCGGGACACTATGACGAACGTGAGTCTCCTCCATCATCCGGCCATGGAAGGTATAAACTCACTTCCAAATTGTTTCTCCACTGAATGCTCCTCGTATGTCGACCGACTAGCCTCAAGCCACCAATTCTCGCCATGTTCGCTTATGAGCGTGGGTTCTTCACCTGTCGTCAAACACCCAAACGTTTCGTAGATCGCCAAGACCTCAAGCATTAACCTTGCCGGACTGACAGTGACTCCCTCTGTAAGCGTTTTAGGTGTACTTGATTTGAGCATTTCTGCTGGTCCCCCACGGGCGCGGACCATTTCTTTTGCAAGACTAAAATTATCTTGCCAATTAGAGCCTCCAAAAAAGATGTCAATGGTGGCGAGCGCGGTGGCGGCACCCAACGCCGCATCCGTCGTACCAATGTGAGCAGCACGTCGGACCATCTCTTTCCCTGTATCTCGGAGAGTAGATGCGTATTGGAACATGGCAGCGGTTTGCTGGTTGGAAACACCGGAGCGAGCCAGAAGAAAGGCTTGATGGATGGCGCCGATACCCAAAAGGGCCACACGAAGGGCATCAGCAGACGGATTCATTCCTAAAATGGTCAGCTTCACGGATCGATTAACCCATTTGTTCGCTTACCTCGAGGTGAATCGAGAGCTAGAGGAAGATTAATGGCAAGCATGGGGTTAAGGCCGCTCGGAATGGCCATGAGAAGGGAAGCGGCGTTTGCACAGTAATGAAGAATTAAACTTCGTTCTTCTGCGGTTGGGAACCATGGTAACAGAACTTTTGTACCTTGTCAGCGTCTCTTGCCTTTTGTAAATCTTGGGATAGCGTGATTAAACACACAGTTGGGAGTTGACAATATGGGCGCACCACCTTGCTGCACGCCCCATTCTTGCTTGCCTGCTTCTGATCCGAAACTGACTTGTCCTTGCGTACTTAACTGCTGCTGTTGCCGATATTGTTGCTGTTGCTGTTGCTGCTGTTGTTGTTGTTGAGCCATTCCCATCTCCATTAAACTCATCCCTCCACCCATCGCACTTCCAACGAGTCCACCTGACATAGGAGCCATATTGAGAGCTGACGCATCGTACGCGTCGGTCCCATCACCATACCCGAAATTGCCATTGGGAATTGGGGGATAGCACAGCACCGACGGACTTCCGGGCCTGCTTTTTCTGTACCGATCGTTTTCACTCTCACTATCTTCCCCGCTACTCCTTCCTTTACCTCTATTTGAGCCTCCAGGTGCATCAGTCCCCGATGCAGGGTTACTCCCTCCAGTACCGTCGGGATAAACACATTCTCGCTTGGCAATAGTACACCTTTTGCATACTGGACGAGCCTCATCGCATTTGATTCGACGCGATCGGCAGCAGAGACACCCAGTCCGGGTACGAGTGTACTTCTTTCGTCGTTTTTGCCCTGAGCGACCTGTTGGCTTAGGATTAGTGCCTTCGGTGGTGTCTGAGGCACCAGCCGCAGCAGCAGCGGGAGGAGGAGGAGCAAGAGGAACTGAGCCAGGAGGTGTATTTGCCGCTGAAGAATTTGCCGAGGCGATTTGTCCCTGAAGATCTTGGTCTGGGGAGGACACGTCGTCCCAATGCGCCCTGGCGGTCGTGTGGCGATTCAAAATGTTTGATGAAGTTTGATACGGGTGTAGTCTATGTTGTTGGCGAGATGTCTGGACACGGTGATGAGCCTGAGAATGTTGAAGGGATGGAGGAAGGGCTTGTAATGAGCTTTCCTGAGGGTTACTACTCGGAGGAAGGTCCGAAGCAAGATAATACCGATGATACCCTGTGCGTAAATCTGGCTGGAACTGATCAGGGGGCTGGACGGGGTCGGATGCGAGTAGGTTAGCATATGGAAAGCGGGGATCGGGAGGCGGCTGGGCGTTCACGGTAGCACTCCCACTTGCCAAACTGCTACCTTCCGCTGCGCCAAGACTGTGGAAAGTCGAATGAAGATCACAGGCGGTGTGGAAATAAAATTGTGGCATTATTGATAATTTTGAATGGAGTTTTGGTTCAATGCACATGGTCAGCAAATTCCCAACTTTTATCGCATATTTCCTGAAAGAAACGAAAGGCGAGAATTGGCAGCCTGACGATGAAGCAGCTCGCCTGGGTTGACAAAATAACTTGAGCAAATCCAACCCTTTCAACGAGGAGTTCTCTCGTTGAAGAGCATTGGCATTCAAGTGTGAACCCCTGGGGCTGGGTCTTCGTTCCTCAGGCAGAAGAAACAAGACATTCGTGGTGTCTGAGTTACGGATACTGGCCTCCCTTCTGTACTGGGAGACCCCGCTGCTGGCAAACCTTTCGGGGAAGCACTTTGTCCCGCTTATTACGCCTTTCTTGGATGAAACCAATATACGCGACGTTCCCATCCAGAAACGTTCCATGCACAAAGGATGCCCCAACTCCCAGATACGATAATAAAATAACCGAAAACAGACACTCACCTTGCGCTCGGGCCTCCTTTTTTACCTCCGTTATCTCGTTTCACATTATCACTCCCATCCGTGGTGGCTTCTTGCCAACCTTCATCATTTGCATCTGATGCAGAAGCAGACTGTGATGCGCTGCCGTTCGGAGCGGTGGCAGGGGGCGTCTGCAGACTAGCGAAGCCGTAGTCAAAGTCTGCCATCGTAGGTAGTGGGGGAGTAATTCGAATCGCCAAGTATACTCCCGGGCCAGAATGAGGGAAGTTGGTCTATAACTGGACGATTGAGAGTCGCAATGGATGCCGAAGGGTGAGCAGCGGTCGATACCCCAGCTGCTAAAGAAAGCCGGGACGCTTTATGGGTTATATAGCCAAGGAACCGTATGGGAATGTGGTTGGGCAATAGACAGTAACAATGCCCAAGAATTTTGTCTGCTTTGTGAACGTCCAGGACAGTCACAATAGTGGGATACTTCGGAGGGCGGTGAAGGAAGTTGTCGACGAGTGTCCGGCGCCTCCTGGTGATGTTCGCTTGTGTGGAATGCGTATGTAGAGGAGGTCGGAGGTTACACCTTATAGGTTGGAGGGGCGGGGGCGTGAGAGGCGTGCAGCGGTGTGGTTGTGGTGGCGGTTGCTGATGAAAAGCCGACGCTGATATCTGACGACTGGTCGGTCAAATAATTTAAATTCCTGCTGATGGTGACGATGGCCCGTAGCTGCGCTTGTTCCTCGAGAATGCCGAGTGGCGGCTAAAAAATGGGCTCGGCGCTGCAAAAACTGTTGGCTCAACTGTGGACTGTGAATAATGCATGCATGGCCACACACTCCCTCTTTTTTCTGCTGTGCTCATCTGAGCCCTCACTCCATCCCCATCTCAGTCCTTGGCTGGATTAAATCTCCGTATTTTCCGCATTTCTTTATCCCTGACTCGACCTTTTTCTGCCCAGAAAAAAAAATGGATAATCATCCCCACCAAACAGGCGGACCTGGGCGCTGCTGCTTGTCGACTGCATAAATAAACAAAAGTGGAGGAGGCTGGTGGAAATTTACGGCTCAAGAGCGGCGTTAAATATGTGGATCTGGCATTTGATTACAGATTCTTTTTAGCTGCGCAGGCGCAACAAAATTTCGCGTACAGCAGGAAACAATTGGTGGGTTAGTAGTAAAATCGGAACAGAACCAAGTTACATCATCATCGATCAGCCAGCAGCCAGGCCAGTTATCAGTCCTTTTTTTATCTTTTATTTTAATGTCTTCCATTGTTTCTGTTATAATACACGCATTCTTGCTCAAGTACTCATTAAGTGGCAATATACAGAGGACAGCGATTTCAACTATAAGCGCTACCTGAGGAATCTTAGTTGGATCTGCATGTCGTGATCGGTGTCAAGAAGGAAGGCATATCTTCGCTGATACCCCTCCTCCTGGATAATGTGGTGTTGTAAAATATTGATATTTACTCTGATTTCTCAGCTTTCATCACCTTTCTCAAATCTTTCATATGCCCGACTTCAGCTTGAGCGCTAGTATGTGTGAATCAGTCGGCAGGGCTTCCCACGATGCGAATGTTACTTACATGAAACCCAATGTTGCAAGGCCCATTAAACCTCCAACACCTATCAGCTCAGCCCATTCTTTCCAACCCCTCTCCCATCTACCAGACGCCGCCAAGAGACCGAGGACGACCCTGACCAGACAAGCCCAACTCATGATCTTTACGCTCGGCAACAGACTCAACCATCTTAAATTGGGCTTCCGAAGTAAGAAACACCGCTTAGCGTGACAAAGAGCGTACACGATACGAATGACCATGGCGGCACATGATGCTAAGACGAGACATTCTTCTGTGTTGGGTGTAAGGAGTTGGTAGGAACCACCGTTTGTAGATATGTAGTGCGGCGGCAGATGGGTTAGCACAAACAAAGTGCCGGCAAACACTCCCGAACTAGCTACCATCCATCGTACTTGTCGCTTGACTTCTCCCGGGTCGGCACTGGCGGTGTGGAAAGCTTCGGCAACACCATTGAGGCTTAGACATGGAATATACAGCTTCAAATATAGACTGAGGATTGATGAAGCAGACGTGTCACGGTATTGACGAGGAAGTAGGAGAGATGAGATGGCTGGGAACAAAGGAGGAACGAAAGCTTGAATGATAGTAGAAAGGTACAGAGAAAGGCGGATGGTAAAGGTGAACAATGGAAGGGTGGCCGCAGATGAGAGAGAGTTGGAATAATACAGAAGAAGAGACTCTTCGAATGGTTGAAAAACGATACGAGCAATCAAAGAACCTGGGAACGAATTATAAGTTATAATGAATAGTGAAAGCGCAGTAGAAAAATCGTACCATAGTTCATAGCGACAGCATAGCCTCCTTGATCATCAAGCGGACTTATACGCGCAACAGCGAGTCTGTCGGCTTCAGTCAAAACATGTTTGATGAGACTCTGTCCGGTGTTTGCAACAGCTAGGGATAGCGTATCTGCGTCAAATCTGGGTTGCCTATAGATTGACTTAGTATGGATACTGAAGCATTCGCAGTATCTGACGCACCCCGCTACTTTCTGCGCCGATACGAGGCTCTTCACATTCCAGTCAAATTCCTTGATATACAATACCGCTAACCAAATAGCTCCGGCCACCTGGCCCAAGGCAAAGCTGATCAAAGCTCTTCCCTCTCCTAGACCTACTAGGCTGGTTACCGTGACGATCGCTTTTACAATAGCCATTCCTCCTTCGGCCTGAACTCTGACGTTGATCTTGGGCGGTGACGACCGATGAACTTGAATATAGCATGGCTCTATTGAGAGCTCTATAAGAGCCGAGGCCACATAGAGAATCAATGACAGATGGAATCCTTGCTGCGATGTGGTGCTTTGAGAGGATGACCACAGATACAGTCCAGTAATGAGGGGCGCTACGACCATGCCCAGTTGAAGAGGAGCTATTGACAAGGCATGAATCTGCGCCTGACTTTTCGGCTCAACCTCGACATCACTTTTTCGCAAAAGAGCATTGCGAATACCTTCTCGTGACAAAAATAGGATGCTGGAGCATACAAGGTCAAATTGGATGGCAGCAGTACCGAACACGGAGGGCGAGGCCAAGCGCAAAAGGGACTGATTGAGGGTGAAGGTGAGGATTCGGGAAAGCAGTTGGAGGAGGACGAGCGATCTGGCTGTCAGCAAAGGATTTGATGCTGGAAGGGTTGAAGGAGGAGTGGTCATTGAGCAATTGCCTTGGCTATATAAGCATAGCTGGGTGGTTTAGAAAGTTTGTTGCTACGTGGACATTGACGTGGACAGACGAGACAAGAAGTCGTGATGAAGCGACGAGGACCACACAAAAGTAACCGATGGCATTCGGCAACAAACAACGGCTGTTAGCCGCTCTTCGTTACATTATTACGGCGATCTCATGTTATTCTTTTGATTACTTTTGTAATCTTTCATCCATTTCTAAGACCGATGCCTCGCCGCAAAGTAGCAATGCCGCATCACCCACCGGCACAATCCTCGCTATCGCCTTTAGAAACCCGCTGGGGGCTTCTAACCTATACATTGTACGAGCATCATTGATATCAGTCTGACAAAGCCTAAAGTCATTGTCGTTGATGTTTCTCAGGTCTCGAGTCCCGGCCCGAAAACTACCGCTTCTGGTCGCTTATGCCTTGACGATAGTCAAACTGGCAGATCACGGCTGGATAAGTCGCGAGGCATTGGGAAAAGGAGGAGGAAGTATTGTCGGCGCGCTCAGCATGGGTAAGGACCATTTGTACAGCTCGTGGCTACTTGCTAATGTACTTATATCTAGTTAGTGGCCTCTTGTTATCTTACAGATTCTCATCGGCGATTGGAAAATGGGATGAGGGTAAGCAAGTATGGTCTGGAGTGCGGACAACAATTCGTGACGGTATAAGGATGGTTAGTTTTGCCGTCTTTTATGTTCTGAGGGAATCACTAAAAATAATCTTACAGCTGTCTACACTCCCTGGTGGAAAGGTCAAACAGGTATCTTTAGATGGCTATGAAGAGTCACCTGACCAAGAAGGAAAGAGCAAACAGAAGCTTGTCAGCCAAAGGATAGATGAGCTTTCTGGCCTTTTGGTCAGTTTTGCCTTCGCCCTGCAGTGGGTTCGGTTCGCTTGTCTATAAAACGCTCATCTGACTTGAAACTTGGCAGGCATAACCTTCAAGGCACTAGACCATTACCCCAAGCGCCTTTGTGCGACCTCCTTCCCAGCGGCTATCTTTCCTCTCTGAAGAGGACTGAGGCTCGGGTACGATTTGCTGAAGATCATGCCGGCCCATCTGGCTCCCAGTCTAATCCCCCGGAATCTGGTCCTAGCAAGACTTCCCCGACCGATCAAGAGGAATCAGACCAAAGTCGGGAACTGGGGAGCCTGGCATTCGGTGCGGAAGAAGCCATCGCTAAGCTGTCTGAAGCAGTGACGGCGATGGATCCTGTAGATACCAGTAGAAATGAAGAGCTTCAACAGCAGCTTAACCAACTAAATCTTCCCGACGGCTCGGTTGACCTTCCATCAGAGCTTTCGGACGACAAGTCCTTCACGTTCACTACCCTTGAACCCTCGAAACCTCAAAAATCCAACCTACACTCTCCCAACCCGCCAAACCTCGCCTTAGCTATTCTAAAACTTATCGAACTTTACGTGGAGGGAATGAGAGAGATACCTGAAGATGAGGGTGGCTGGGATTTAGCAAGGCGGGAACGAGGATTCAATCTGGTGAAGGCTTTGAGTGAGCATCTGGGAAAGGCCGAGAGACTATCGTCTAGTGAGTACATCTTCTTCTTCATCAAATCGGTGTTGATCCCAAGTCATAGACCCTCCTCCGTTACCTCTTACTCTCCACCTCTCTCATTTGCTTGTGATCTACCTTGCAGCAGTTCCATGTTCCCTTCTTTGTGTTGTGGACGGCTGGCTCTTGGTATTTATCACCTTGATTGCTGGCTGGTGTCTACTAGGTTTGGAAGCACTTATAGGAGAAGTAAGCGGTGTGTTTGGCTCGTCAGGTAAGTCAAGTTTCATTGCGACGTGGTATTGACCACGTTGGAGTAGAAAATCACCATCCCCTCCCAATTTTCACCGAGCAGATTCTGAGCGAATCGTTGGACATTTCGCCATCCTTCTTACGATACTACAAGGCCAGAATTATCGCTAGAGTGGGCAGGAATACTAAAGAGGCTGTTGAATTGGACAGGAGAGGAAGGAAAGGTGCGGAAGATTGGACGCCATCCTTCAAGTAGCCAGTTCTTTTTGTTCATAAGCTGTGTAAGGTTGTAAAGTATGTCTATGATTATATTATATTATATTATACAGTAAATTCGTGGTCGGTATCCTTCTGCATCTATATATAAATATTCACTTTACTGTTGACTATTCAATTTGTTTCTTATCTATACACAGTTATACTTAATATCGACAATGTGCTGTACAGAGAGGTGCTTCTCCCAGTTTTGCTTGACTCAACTCTAAAGCATTGTTCACAATCACACACCAGCATCCTTCCCACTCTCCTTGATTCTCTTCCTAGCGGCCTCGTGTTCTTCGTCGGGAGTTCCTGGCGTCTTGTAGAAAATTAAAAACTGGAGTAACAATATAGCTGTCCAAGCAATTTGGAAATAGAAGGATCGGCGGCCAGCCTTGTTCCAGTCAGCAACACCGTCGCCTTCGAAAGAAGCCTGAACTGCGAGTGTAATAGCACCCGCGATTTGAGACTGGAGATATTGTTTATCAGCCTGGTTTATGACACAAATAAAACTGATAGAAACTCACGATCACTTGGGTCCAAGCACCTGCAACACCAGCCATTTCTGGAGGACAGTAGGAGATGAGATTGATACTATTAAAAGATGGTCAATTTATATATTCCCGCATTCTGTGCTTTTCTGCTTACGCTGAGGCAAAGAAAGTCATAACCGCTCCTGCGCTGCCGAGCACAAATGCAGGGAAACAATACCTCCAGTAATCTGTACCATGTCCTCCGTTAGAGAACACTTGCAGAATCTCGGCGATAATCACCACTACCATTTGTTTAGGAGATGACTTTTCCTTTGAAACTCTAATACTCACGAGCTCCACCGATGGGAAGCGTGATTCGCGGCTTTGTGATGATTTGGGGGATGACCTGCGCTGAAGCGCCAATTATCAATGCAGTAACTCCCTGGGGTACCATTGCCGCCGCGACTTTGACTGACATAATGGGGTTCAGCAATCGGTTTCGAAAAAATTATGAGTCATAAAACTCACTTGGGGTCCAGCCAAATACTTCTTGGAAGTAAGTAGAGTACAGAAGCTGAGAAGTCGCCCAGAACGGAACTTTCAGGCAAAATGTCAGAGAGGTTCCGCGGTCTGTAGGAAGGCCACGTACAAGGGATACCTATCGCCAAGCTGGAGATCACAATATTGGTGATCTTCCAGACTGAACTGGGTAATACGGCGCTCTTGGCTGGAATCTTAGATTCTGCGATTGCTCATGATCAGCAAAACTTCCCATTTAAGAGATGCCGAGTATAGCGAGGGATTTACGCACCCCAGAAAAAGAAGCCGATTGCAAGAGGGAAACTCAGGATGAATGGAGCAATGAATGAGGCGGAACCCCAGCCATCAATTGGGCCTTGAGTCAAGGCAAGAATAAAGCAGATAAGAGAGGTCATCATAAGTCCGACACCCATAAAGTCAAGCCTCTTCCAACGAGGCATATTAGGGTCAGGGCTGTACGTTGACCCTGTGAAAGGCAAAACCAAGACGCAAATGATAGTGAAGACAATACCTTCGCAATCATCTTAGCAATTCTCCTGGAAATATCGGGATTGAAAACATACAGATGATGGCAATGACCCTAAAGAACCATTTGTAACTAGCTAACATACACACACCTGCTAGAACCCTGCATTGGGTGAGCACCTCTTCTTGCCAATCATTTGATACTTACAATCCGAGTACATTTCCAATAGCACCTGCTAATCCTAAAAGGGCTAATTTGGCTTGTTGCTCAGCAGGTTCAGGGAAGAGATGGACCGTGAGGTGACTATGCCATTAATGTCAGTCCCAGCCGTTAAAGGTCGCCACATATGCTCACTAGCCTGAAGGGATTGCTTTTGTAGAAGTGAGCATCAGTCTAGTTATCCTGGGGAAATAACTCACTCATGGCACCGGCAATACCTCCAAGGCCACGTAAAATCAAAAACCCATACCTAAAAAAATGTTCAGTACATTGCCTCGCATAAGGTTATGACAAAGCATGGACCCACTTATTAGAAGTCACAAAAGAGGTGACTAAACTCAATATTCCTAGCATAATAAAACCTCCCTCGAACACTATTTGGGCTGGGAACAAATCTGCCAGTCGCCCGGCAAAGAGCAAAAGAGCAGCAAAACACAGGGAATAAGATGTGACGATCCAAACGATTTGAGAGTAGTCGAGTTTGATGTCAGTTGAAATTTGGGCAACCGCTACGGCCACTCCAGAAACACTGATTGAATAGGACGAGCTCATGTCAGTGCTGACATATTCATCTGATATTAGAACTCACTTGCAGATGTCGACAAACGTTGCTATGGAGAAGATAAGCACTAAGAAGTTCTTCCTAGCCTGGCTCAGGTTGGCAAGCGTGTTCTCGGAGTGATGATGGCTCGCATTTTGGTGTAACTGATTGTGTTCAGATTCAGCTTTCTCTAGCTTGCTAGCGTCGATAGGATGAATGTCAGCCAAGGTTGAATCGTCAGACATAATGTTACGCGATTGGGGTGTATGTGGGAACGTTGAAAGACACTACATACATGGGCTTTTATATCCTTCCTTCCTGTTTGTAATGTTGCTTTCTTCAGCGCTTTTAAGGCTGTGGTGGATTTCTGCGATATGATGTTATCCTCATATTCCCATCTGACAATGCCCGAGTGCTTCGCGGATTGCCGAGATCGGTGAACCGCCGTATGGTCGAGATCGGGGATCTCCATCTCCACGCTCGATAAGCGTCTCGGCATGCAGCGTTGCAGTTTGCAGTGACCATTGTAGTGTGCAATCTCCGCAACAGAATTGATGTGAGTACGGCTCAGAGCCATCGCCGAAACATTCCATCAACGAGGCCGAATCCCGATCCTTTGAACGGAGTTTGATCTGCAAGTCCGCGGTTAGCCTGATCTTTCTTGCCGCCTGCCCGAACCCTTGTTGATCATGGATGGCCATTGGCCGCGCTTCCCTCACCGGGCAGCCGGCCTTCAATATGCACAAGAAGCTTGCGAAAAAAAGGAATGTCACTGCCCATTTCGGACGCTGACCATAATTTGTATGGTGCTCCCACTCTACTGAAAACTCCCGATTGACCTGCATGTGTCGTATTCCGCTTTCCTGACGGAAGACTGGCGGGAGGGATACTGCTGATAACTTCTCTGATACGCTTATTTTATGGAATCGAACTGAACATTCATGATACTGATGTTGCGATCATACAAACGGTACAAGTGGTAGAACCATACACAGGCACTGACAGTGTTCAAGAAACTAGAAAGAATTTTTACGCTGACATACCGCATACCGTTTCCCAAAACGTCGTCAACAAGAATCAAGAAAAACGTATGTTGTATTTCCTAATCACATCAACATCAGTGGAACTAGCATGGAACCATAAGAAAAGCTTTTCTCCAAAGCAGCTTATCTGTTCAATGCTTCACTGAATGTGTATTCCACGTCTGCTGTATAACAGGCGCCACTGTCCCTTCATGAGCGGGCAAGAAGGGGGCAAACGTTTCGTGATATTCAGCGAAAAATGGGCTTGCTTCATATCTGGGACAGTGGGAAGGGGTCCTCAAATTAGGATACAAAGATGACCCCCTTGTAGGATTTTTTCCCAACACTCTCGGATCACAGACTTGGTTCGAAATATGAGAAGTAGGTAAAACTGCGTTGTCTAGGTTATCTTGACGACGTCCAATGGGATCCAAGAATCCGTCAAGTGCAGTAGCCATTGACTGGTCGCTAGAAAGGTGTCTTTCGGGGAAATCTTGGGTGGCTATTGCTCGGGAAATTCTGTAAGAGTTTGGCGTTGACGCTTGGAATTCGATGCCGGAAGGCCTTTGCTCCGGGCCAGTTTCGAATGGTGAAGTGACAATGAACCAAAAATCCTCGTAATCAAGCGAAGAAGCCAGAGTGGCAGTAATGCCAAATTTTTGATTCTCTTCGAGACAACATGGCCCACTCTCATTCTCTCCCTCGTCCCATGAATGACCTGGGTCATCATTAAATACCTTCTATGAATTAAGCTCGAACATCTTGTTGAAGCTAGCGCATTACTCACTTCAGACTCGTCGATGTGACTGCTTTCAAGCCAAAAGACCTCTGTCTCATCATTAAAAGTGACTGACTTGATGATCTTCTCCGATTCATTCGAAGCAAAACTTGAGTCGCTCCCCATCTTTGTGCCCGAACTTCCTCCTAAAGTGAGCATTGTAGCTTCCACGGTGGCCATATCAGTCGGTCTAAACTCTCCCTCTTGGGCCATTGCCACTCTAGAGATATTCTCGATAAAACAGGTAAAATCTTGTAGACAGTCTATTGAAGCAGGCTTCTTTGCAGACAAAGAGTTGAACGCTTTGGCATGTTGGCTAAATGCGCTGGTATGTTCTCCATCGACTTTCAATTCCTGGGGCTCATACTGAATATACCGACGCGTTGGACTACGCTCTTCGATAGCGTGGACTGACCCTGCTGCGTTGTTTCGGTTCAGCCTCCGTTCAATTTTCGTCCCTTTGCCATGTGAAGGCCTTGCTTGGAAAGCATTGGTTCTGTTAAGAGAATGGCCGTATTGCGGAAATTGGGGATATATGGATGGGGTAGGGCGGATGTAAGTTGCAAAACGTGATTTTGGGCCATAGAATATACCTGATGGAGGATAATAATGGTTTTGTTGAGGGATAATAGGACGCTGATGATGTATTATTGGAGCGATTTCCGTTCTCCTGTCACATATAGACTTCCGTTTGAAAGATGTGCAACCACCCATAGTGATAATAGTTGGGTCTGACCTAGAAAAGTAGTAGTAATAGTGTGCTGCGCCGCCACCAGGAGGAAGGTTTTTTTTTCTCTGATTGAAACAAGTCGATCGAGATAGGTCTTTTATCAGTAGACCAATTTTAAAGGGTCCCCATACTTAACACAGCCATTTGCTCCCTCAATATCTCACCTTTGCCTAGTTGTGGAGCTAATAACTGCAAGCAACAAGAAGTGTTTTGTCCAAACAACGCAAACTCGGAAGGACGGTGAAAAGTCGCGTGTGGCAATAAGAATGGACGAAGAGTGCGTGAGGAAAAGCCTCTTACCGTTCTGTCAGAGATTTGAGGGAGATCACGATTATTTACTACACAACAGCTGAGAATTGTAGCGATGCACTGTCCTTGTAGAGGTCGGAAAGCACCTGATGCTACTTTAATTTCGTGTCCTCGGTCCGGTCGTTTTTATTCAGTAGAGTAATGCTAGAAACACTATATGTACTAGACGATGCGTGCGGCGGCCGAGCTACTAGAGAGTTCCAGAAGACTAAGCTGCTTGGGGCCTATGCATTTTTCTACTCGAAAGGCTACGCCTTTTATATGTTTTCTAGCTCTGCGAGCTGATTAGCCCTTTTCACGACGCTTTCCCTACATCCTACGCTCGTACCTCCTTCCGTTTTCCCTGACGCCTCCTCCGCAAGAAGGTCCGGACCTTGACACTATACTACTCGAGTTACTCGCTCAGCTGTTTCCTTGGATTTTTGGAAACTTGGAAACAAATCACCCAGCAACAAGCCCTGCACGAAGGAGGCAAGAAATATCCATCAACAGGTCAAGAACATGTGAAAAAGCTAATCAGCACTATCCATATATAGGATTCAAATATGACACACAGTCGACTACATTACATAAGAGTTAAAAGAGGAATTGCGAATGATACCTGACCCAGCAGATATATTGAACCAATCGAAAATAGGCGTTGAACATGAGGCAACAACGCCTTCTAATCCTCGAGGGCATTACTGATAGATACACCCTGCTTAATACACGCAGAATAATGGGTGTATTATTATGTTTCAATTCAAGGTGTGGTTATCTATCTCAGTCCTTGGTCTCTTTTTGGAGTCCGCATGGGTATCTTCATCGCCTTCCCAAGAAAGCTCTGCCAACGACATTGACCCGTGCGGCGCTCTTGATCGCTTTAAATGAGATGCGGAGGGAAGATGTCGATTCTCGTGACCTGAACGGCCGGAGAGTCGGGGGGGAGGAAGAATCCCTTCAATGGCCAGCTGCAATTCGGTGATCCTTACACCACATTAGTTATTAAGATAACAGGTTGGCCACCAAGCTTACCTCATGGCGAGTTTCTGGTTCTGGGGTGCGTATTCGTAGGCTTTTTTATACAAATCTAGGGCATTAACCAGATCCCCTCTAAAGACCCTTGTCAGCATTTTAAACGACTGACTATAATTATTACACGTGCGATTGGTGTACACATCTGGCATGCTTAACGATTGCTTTGGCCCTGTTGTCTTTCTCTTCTTCACTCAATGACGCGGCTTCTCGGTTGTGAGGTCTAGACGTGATGTCAATATTTGATGATGGCCCCACTTGAGGAATAGGCTGCTGAGGTGATTGGCCTTGAAGCTGTCGCTCTTTCTCTCGCTCGTGGGCCATCTCTTGGGACACAATCATTTGAATCTTCAGGGTCGTCAGCTATTAGACTGTAGTAATATGTAAATCGATCCTCACTCTTTTCTCCAATTGCTCCTCCGTGAGCGCCACTGCCACTTTCTCTTTCTGGTCACTTTTTCCTTCAGTGGCAAAGCCTGTCTTCGAACGCTGCCTTAGGTGACATGTGTTAGGAGCTAAAGGCGCCAAAGCAGGCCTTCCTAGAGATGGCCTGGAGAGGGGGGGACAACCCTCCGCATGGATTTTGAAAGGCGCTTGTGGATTGATTGTCTTGAAATTGGCTGGTGGAGGGAGCTGAGAAAGACGGCGAAAATCTGAAGTTTACAGAACATGAGTACGGTGATTACTAGCTTTTAAGAACTTGTCCTTCACCTGTTCTGTCGTTATTAAGTCTATTCTCTACTGTTTTCGATTTCTTCCCAAACCTATACATTTTATTAGCCAACATTAGTAAGTGTGTGTGAATCCAAACGTACTGAAGAGTATTGATTGTGTCTCTGGCAAATTTCTCCCCTGGAGCCAAACAACAAATCAGAAGACTAAGGGAAGACCCTCCGAGAGCACCTGTTCGCGGATTCAAGATCAAGACGTCAAGAGTAATATTGTATCGTACATACCTTGTAGAAGCCGGGTCAACTTTGATTCCCGATAAGGCACGAATACACCTGTCCCATCACCGCCCCTCTGGGCGATAACGTTCAGAGCGTCAACGACTTTGCCCAATGTAGTCAAGGAAGTGTTGATAGCAGAGCTCTGCCGTTTGATGTCAGCGGATCTTCCACCACGAAAAGCTACAGGGGACTCACTTCTCGCATGCGCTCTCGATCATTTCCTGTGAGGTTGTTGTTCTCCGATCCCGCCAGGTCGGTGAACTACGATGAGCAGTCAAGAATATTAACATGGCGAAGGGTGTAAACATCATGGCATGACACGCACGCAGATTTTCCCATAATTTACTTTGTCTGAAGATCCCAACATCTCGAGATGGATGGTAAGAATAGCATGCGATCTTGAAGAACTGGAATTTAGCTTTGTGGAGGCAGTTTTACGTGTTTTCGAGGCAGTGCTGTAATGGGACGGAGGAGTAGGTCAGAGAAATGAATATATTTGTGTAAACCGTGAGTTGTGCGTACTCATATATAGTCTCAAATTCCTCCCAGGATGAGATTGGCTGGTGGATCAAATCCGCAATAACGTTGTGTCCTCCTGCGCTCATACGGATTTCCCTCTTTCTTGGCTACGTGTCGACCAAATCAGCCGCGTTATCGCAGGATTATGCCTATACTCACTTCGGCACGAGAACCCAGTAGATCATATACTTCATCCTTAAGTATCTCCTATGCTGTTTGAGCTCGGAAGTCACAAACAGGCAAAAATAATGCTCACAACATATGACATGGAGACATTTATCAATGAAGGAGAAAGAGCACGTCTCTGTAGAATGACCTAAGTAGAGGAATTAGCAACTGAATCAACACATAGTCGGAGGTTCAATTTGGACAGACATTGACCGCTCTGGGGATGAGCCCAGGTTCTTCCTTGGTTCCTTGCATGGTCTTGTTTTGTTAATACTTGCATCCATTTATAGATACCACTTCACACTATGAATACCACTCACATGTGTTTTACCGGCTCCTGTAACCCCATACGCAAAAATGGTAGTATTCTGACGTTTCGCCGTTAGCAAATTCATGCAGCAAAATTCAATAAAAGCGACTTACAATCCCTTTCCAAGCCTGATCGAGCCTTGAAAATGTTGTCAGCGTTACCTTTTATCGAGATCTTTCTGTTTATTATTTTACGTACAATGGCTTTACATGCTCAAAAACCTCCTCCTGTGTGCTTCTTTCATTGTGACATTTCTCAAATCTTTGAATCGTACGTCAGTTTCTACGGCTTTGGAAATGAAGTAATACTGCTAGCAATACGATGCTATAGTACTTACTCGAAATGATATCGCTTGTCCCCTTGAACGTTCAGAGCTGATATCTTGTTCCCATTGATAACGATGCCTTGCTCGTTGACCTTGCCATCTGACGGTTTCGATGGTCTCAAACGGACGTGACAAGCTATAGATTTGGACATTATTGCCTCTTGGTTGAAGATAGGTCCTTCACATGCACATTGGGGGTGGTGGAAGCTGAGAATCTCCTGTTGTGCGTTGCGGATTTTCGTTGCAGACTCGTTGTCCGCTACCTGTTGTTTGTTGTTGTGCGAAGTGGAGGGTGGAGGTGTCTTGGTAGCGCATCATCCAACCGCCACTTGCGGCAATACTGCTGAATGTCCGCCCAAGCCTTCTTCGAAAGACAGTCGCGCTTGCGGGTATCCTTAAATTGTACTCGTCATTATTCAAACCAGACAGGTTTTCTTTTAATTAAACATAATAACGAAACTTACAAATCAAAACAATAAACAAACAACAAGCCTGCGAAACGTGAACTTTCTCGCTATCCTCTTCCTCCTTCGTCCGTTAATTGCCTATCTTTGACCTCACCACTACTTCCACATAAGGGTAGTATTGGATCAATTTATTATGGATCCCTCTATGACGGTTGTTGCGGCGATCAACAAAGACAAACTTCTAACAGGACCACAGTTACATCAAGCTGTCGATCAGTATGTCAATCATTCCATTGCGTTTTACGTGAACGTTAGCTAACAGCTATATGCCATCACAGACTCACAGCGGATGCTCAATCTGGATATAATGTACATCAAAACAGGGACAATTTTCAAGAACGGGCACTCAGAGATGTTACAATGAGCAGCAGCGACTCAGCCTTGACGCTGGACCCGAATAACCCCATTCTTGTACGAGAAGAAATGAAAGCTCAGAAAGTAAGCCTTTTTCCTTTTTTTTCCAATGGACATGAAGTCACTGGAAACTAATGACTGGGGTAGGACTATTTTCGAAAACTGAAATTCACGTATCTTGAACAAGATGCAAAGCGCCATTTTTTGGCATCAATAACAGGAGACGAGCCTCAGCGGGTAGAACCAGGCGAAAACGAGGAACGAGGTAAGGGATACATCTCCTTGCTCCTAATTACAGCTCACGCAAAACATAGAGTTAATCAATGCGGAAAAGAAGGAGCGTTTGAAAGCCGTCAAAGCTGATATCGAAGATATGCGGACAGAATCCGTCAAACTGGCCGAGGAGAATGCCAAGAGTGAGTAGGTCTCAATGAATTAACCCATATCTACTAACAGGTATTGCAGAGCATGAGGAGATGTCCCAGCAATTGGTTGAAGCTCAAGCTCTGCAAAAGCAGATCAGGGATATGGAACTCGAGCTGGCAAGGATCAAGGCGACTCATCCACCGGAGAATGTGTGTGATTTGAGCCTTCAGTCTTTCTTGTTAAACGCTGACAATCCATCAGAGAATGACAATCAACCAAGCAAATGATACTTTGGACTCCCAAATCGTCGAAATCCAACAATTAACGGACGAGCGAGAGGCCACTCAAGCGCAAATAGATCAAACGAGGGAAGCAGTCGCCAGAATCGCTAAGGAGGTGAGCGCCAGCCGGTAACGGAACGTTATCTTACCTGTGAATAGCTTCAGCGTTTGAGTAAAGATCGAGAACGAGAAGAAGCAAGAGCGAAAGAAGTGCGAGAAGGCAGAGAAGCAGGTGATACCAAGGTGGACGATATCTGCCGTTGGTCAGTAATCGTAATCTTGAATCTTTTGCACGCAACTCACCGTCGAAATGTTTTATCATTATAGGCTTACATCTTCCATTTCATTTTACCGATCATTGCTCGGTATTCGTTCGGTTCAAGCAGTGTCGGACACAGAATTACATCTGGAATATGACGTGCCTCAAGGGCCAGTTATCCTGATTATGAAGTTTGATGAACTGACCAAACGTCTCGCCGACGCAGCTGTGAGTTTCAATTTGTTGCTAGTCCATGCTATGAAAGTCAAAGACTGACTGTGACTGTAACATGTAGCTTGTTGGCAGCGATATCGATGTCGCCGAAGCTGTCGGGATCGCAGTTGGAAGCAACGACGTGCCAGGATTGATTGCGGATGTACTTGCGCGTCTGCGACCATGATATTTATCAGTACTAGAGCCTTTGAAAGTGGATAGCTAATGGTAAAACTACGCTTGATTGGTCTACAAGGTACACTTGCGGTCGAAGTTGACTTACTCTGATGTAATTTGTAGTGTACTTAATAATGTAATTTGTCATTCATAACCTCAGTAGAAGGACGTAAGTAATCACAAAGTCAGAGAACTCCGACGGTTATGTGAGGTGGTTTGTCCTTCGCAAGAACATATTGATTATCCAGGGGTCTGTGCCACACGAGACGAAAGTGGATAACGTGATACGATCCAGGCTGAACTTCTTCGTCATGCTGTGTTTTTCTTAAGACTTGCAGCCGGCAGTAGTGATACACAGGCCTACGACACTTCTTCAATGTTCTCTTCTCGTTCGCCTGTCGGCTGTCATACAAAAATGACTTGCCGTCCGTGATTTACTCTTAATTGATTTCAGATATCAATGAAAGCTTAGCTACTGATAAATAGTAGATAAAAGCATTCGAAATATAGAAACATACAGACAGCATCCTGAAAGTTGACGACGGATAAATGAGATGTGCCGCAACTGATATGATACGGGATCGATAACATTTCCCCGATCTCCGAAAGAGTCGTCGCCCGGCGGTGCCGCCGGGTCATTCATGCGCATTAAGGCCCAGGCTCAGCATCAGAACCCCAAAAAATTATCAATCACCCTCGTACCTGATCCACCCTTGAGACTCCCGGGGGTGTCCCGAACCAAATAGCACGCGCCCAGCGTGTTTATTATTTTATCAGGGTCTCGTAAGAAAAAGGTCCAACTGATAGGATAGGTGGCTGATGAAAAACAGATACTTATTTTAGAGAAGCTCGAAAACTCCTAGATGAATCTCCAAGATCCCTGCTATGGTGTCTCCAGCATCCTTCTTGAACATCATGAATCGGCTATCATATGATTACTTCCGCCGTAGACCCCTGTTTTGAGTACCCCATTTATATCACCTTTTCTTGTACATGTTGTCTGCCCCTCGTGTCTATCTCTTGTCTCTCATTTATCAATCCTTACGCCGAGCATCTACAGATCGCGACTAGTAGCTCGCCTGTCTCGTCGCACACTCTTTACCACCAAACAGACAGGAACATCGTCGTCTGCGACTTCGACACACTCTCTGAGTTCTTTCGACAACATCGATTCAGAGCAAACAGCAAGTACTATCTTTCTATCAAGTGAGTGTGGCTTTTCCATTCGTCACTTCAGACATCTCCAATAATGCCAGTGTTGAGAGGTATTGTTCGCTGACGGAATTTTTCCTAACTTTGTTAACTCTCTTACAGCTCGACCCGCACTTTGCGCTGACCTAACAACCCCACAAGTGCCGCACCTCTTCGGCCCACCAGTGTCTCTTAACCAGCCCACCTCCTCATCCAGCTCCTTTACATAAAACTCAAATCCCAATATTCCAAGCACATATCAATCAATATGTTGTTCTCATCTCTTGTAACTCTTGTCATTGCCCTTCCCGTCTTCGGTTTTTCTGAGTCACGTCAATCTCGGTCTCGCATTCGTAACTCCCAGTCTCTTAACTCCACCTTGGAGCAAGGTCTGGAAAAGAGAGCTACTGTTTACAGTGGTAGAGCTACTTTCTATGATGTAGGTTTGGGTGCTTGTGGAAACCAGAAGTAGGTAATAAATTGGTTTAGCTGGGCTGGAAGTGTCGTTAAACAGGACTTTAGTGTGGCCTCCGATTACATTGTCGCTCTCAATTCCGATCAGTACGGGTCCGGTTACCCTGGCCCACAATGTGGCAGATCTATCACAATATCTTACAATGGTGTGCAAGTTTCTGCGACTATTGAAGACGAATGTCCTACTTGTCCGTATGGTGGTCTCGACTTATCCGAGGGACTTTTTGATCGCTTTGCAGTAAGTTCTTTCGCTTTACATGGTACGTCAAATGTTTAATATAGCAACAGGACGAAAACCTCGGTGTTTTCTATATGACATGGTGGTTCAACGATGAAACTGACGATGCTACGACAAGCACCAGTGAAACCCCTACATATGTCGCCCCTACGTCCACGTACGTCGAACCCACTTCTACCTATACCCCCCCCACCTCCACGTACACACCTCCAACCTCTACGTACACCCCTCCTACCTCTACATACGTCGAGCCCCCAACTTCATCATATATCCCTACTTCCAGCGATGTGACTCCCAGCACCTACTCTTCATCTGAGTCACCATCATCGACTTTGCCCTCATCTTCCCCATCTTCTACTTCCACATACATCTCTACCAGCACTCTTGCCGATGCTGTGATTCAGACCAACGTGTCCATACCAGGGACGGCCGCCGCTACTGCCGTTGCGTCTGCGACTGCCGCTCTCGAACCTTCCGTGAATGAAGTAGTATCGTTGGGCAACTTGGTTTCGTTGAATCAAGCTGTGGTCAACTTAGGCCGCATCCTGGTGGTCGGCGCACAGGAATAAAACTTGCTTCCATAACAGGGGCTTTCGAAGTATTTCTGTTACTGTATCTTTTGGGTATCGCTGGGACGATTTTGGTGTATCAATTGGTTCATAATTAATCTAGCTCTGATATAATAGTCATACAACTCTCCTCCTTAGGTGAGGCTACACACTCTTTTAACCAACCTGTCAACCTGTTTTCATATATATAATATTGTCACTGTTGATTCAGTGCTGTTATTGCCGGTAAATGCAGACGTACGCAATACTTCAAATTATGCAGTATTACCCTTTTGCTGTCCGTTTCGGATGTCTTAACCTCTTTAAATGGTGGTAAGCTTTTTAATGGCCAGGAACGTCCCACGTCGCGTCCCGGACATCCGCATATGCTGCTACAGTTCAATGCTTCGCGAATCTCAATAATCAGACATCCAATATAAATATCACAGCACAGTGGTCACGATCAATTTTGCGCCGCTTCCCGATTGCAGTATATAGCCTGTAACGCTGGACCATGCCAATT
Source organism: Cryptococcus deneoformans JEC21 (assembly GCF_000091045.1). Classification (NCBI taxonomy): domain Eukaryota; kingdom Fungi; phylum Basidiomycota; class Tremellomycetes; order Tremellales; family Cryptococcaceae; genus Cryptococcus; species Cryptococcus deneoformans. The sequence continues at coordinate 623,537 of NC_006684.1, forward strand.
CACCCTCATATACACTGTTTTCTCCCTTCTTCAAGCCCCCATATCAATCTCGAGGCCCGCCTTTACCTTCCTCTTACGGATAATCATGCCATTCCGCTTACCACCCAGCTGGCAACTTACACCTCTCCACCGGTGTACTATGATAAGCTTGATGTTGAGATTGTGGGAGCTATAAGAGAAATGGGGATTGAGCGGTTGATAACAGCTGCCCATCCGTGGGGAAGGATGGGGGGAAACATGCTCGATCCGTAAGTTTCACTATGCGCAGCGGCCTTCCGAAGATGACATTTGTTAAACAGCGTGCTATGCCATCTTGTTTCTGCCACTTTTACCCCAGCCGAGACAGCCGAAACGGCACTCATTTCTCCCGTCTTACCACCACCCAAAACTGCAATCTTGACTTATAATGTGAGGGGCGTAGGTTGCTCCCAAGGGTCACAGCCTTGGCTAGGCATAGGATCTGACCCTGCTGACTTGTCGAAAGTGGAAGCCGTGGTCTCTGATTTGCTAGGAAATATCAAACAAGTCATGAGATTTGTGAGCTATCCTTTCACTTTGTTATCATGTTTAAGGGTAGGTCCGAATTTACTGATCATTCATGGCAAAGGGATATTCTTGGGGGTCACTTCTTGTCACATTGGCCAATCCCCACCCGCTTCTTCGTCACATACTCGTCGTTTCACCTCCTTGCAAAATCTTCGCAGGCATCACTTTCTTTTCCAGCAAGTCCTTTCGCATGGCTTTGAATGACCTGCTGAAGAGTGGAGTAAATGTCACGATGATTTATGGCACGAAAGATGAATTTACGTCTGCAGATACATTTCGTGCATTTGGTAATGACCTCCCTGCGGTTACTATGCTACAGGATTCAAGAAGAACAGCGATCAAAGACGGAGGAACATTCGAGAAGCTAGAAATTGAGGAGGCAGATCATCTCTATCGTAGGGAAAATGGGGAGATTTTGCGCAAAAAGGTGGGCGAATGGCTGGGATGGGCTGTTCATCCTTGATAATGGCGTGCTGTTTAATCTCTTGTTCATGTCGTCGTTAGTTGAAGCCTGCGGTATTTGCGATGATGGCTGTTTTTTTGTAACATCGGCTCTGTGATGTGCCTTATACGCCTGTCGTCGCGTCCGCCTACATGTGCTTTACAACATACTGTGTTTTGGTTAACCATGTCGATGATGCATACAATCTGCCGCATATAACTGGTTTATGCGCGTACAAACGTGAGAGGCGATCATAATATGCTCTGATATCGATTGGTTTCTTTTTTGTACAAGACAGGTTACTGCCGCACGACACGCCGGCGGATCACCCATGTATAATCATAGGCAGACCGTTGTTCCTTAATTTGTCGATTATCCGCCGGCACTCGTCATTTATATTTATCTTTTTCCGATATCCGCCAGATTCTGAATAATTATAATGATTCTACAAACCTCTCTCTCTCCTTTTTCCTCGCCATTTCCTCTACTCCTTTATCTTTTCCACGTACTTACACGAACATACACGGCCTGTCTTCATTTCCAAGTGCAATAATCGCACTGGGTGGACGATGCGGCGGCTACAACAGTCTCTTCGTCGGCGTTCGGCGCGGCGTTGCCCTTTCATTTTGATTCCACATCGTCTTCTCACGACCTCCTATGCCAGTTACAAACCAGCTCCTCAGGCAACCTTGGAGATTGAAGATACCAATTCTCCAACATTCCTCCTTAAGACATCCCCCATACAGCTGCCGGCTCGAGCTACATCCGATGACTCTGCCATTAAAGCTCATTTCGATCTTCCTCATTCAATATTTGGTGATATGGTTGGTGTGAGAAGAGAACATGTGAAAGGCTTATTTCATTATGATTCTCTAACACAACCGGAATCGTTAATGCGCCTGACAGATCGTACTCTGATTCAGGCCTCAGCGATCGTCCAACGCATCGTCGTGGCTCCCCAGGATCCCACTGGTCGAGAACTAAGGCTTGTGGTGAAGAACCTAGATAGGCTGAGCGATATACTTTGCGGAGTGATTGATATGTGCGAACTCATTCGGAATGTCCATCCCCACCAAGACTGGGTGAATCAGAGCGATCGGACCCACCAGATACTATGTAGCTTCATGAACGAGCTCAATGCAACCCGGGGTCTTTACGAGGTGAGCCCTCAAGCCATATCGGTAAATTAGCGGGCTGACTGTTTGACCCATCTTCAGTCACTTGCAAAGGCGATTGCGCATCCTTTCAATGACCCATTGACTACTTCAGAGCTTAGGGTTGCCCGTATTTTCCTCACAGATTTCGAGCGATCAGGTATACATCTTCCGCCCTCTGTTCGCGAAAGGTTTGTGAAGCACTCGGACGCTTTACTCTTCCTCGGTCGTTCCTTCCTCTCTTCCGCATCATCGGGCCCATCCACAGTTCCCCATATAGAAATCCCCGATCCTCATCGCTTACTTACGGGACTGGGTCGCCAGTTTGTTGATTCATTACCACGAACAGGTCGAAATGGACAGGCTGTTATCGAACCTGGAAGCTGGGAGGCACAAATGATCCTGAGGTACGCAAGAGAGGGCCGGGCGCGAGAGCTGGTGTACGTCGGCGGAATGAGGGCCGACAAAAAGAGAATTAGCGTGCTGGAAGCGATGTTGAAGGAAAGAGCTGAACTAGCCAGCGTCCTTGGGAAGAACAATTGGGCGGAGGTTGTTCTAGTCGATAAGATGACAAAAACACCGGAAAATGTGATGCGCTTCTTGACCTCCCTCGCTCAGCACCATCAACCCGTTGCTAGAGCAGAAGTGGATATGTTAAGAAGAATGAAAGCTACTGCTCTGACTGGAAATTACTTTGACCCACGAAATTCTCGGACACGACATCTTCCCCTGTTCCATGCCTGGGATAGGGATTATTATAGCGACAAGTACCTTACATCCCTCATTCCTACAGGTTCGCCGCCTTCTATTTCTCCTTATCTTTCAACTGGCACAGTGATGTCAGGCCTTTCCCGCATCTTCTCAAGACTTTACGGTATCTCCTTCAAACCAGCTGTCGTCTCACCTGGAGAAGTTTGGCATCCTTCTGTCCGGCGGCTGGATGTAGTGCACGAAGAAGAAGGGCTCATTGGTGTCATATATTGTGACTTTTTTTCTCGCATTGGAAAATCTTCTGGAGCAGCCCATTACACTGTGAGATGCTCAAGAAGGGTGGATGATGACGATATAGATGGTGATGGGTTACCAGAAGACTGGGATAAACCATATGGCCCTGGATTAGAAGCTGATAAGGAGTCTTTATCAGGCAAGCCAGGAAAATACCAACTGCCTATCATCGCATTGTCAATGGATGTCGGTACAGTGAATGAAGGAAGACCTGCGCTCTTGAATTGGCAGGAATTGGAGACTTTGTTTCATGAAATGGGACATGCAATCCATTGTCAGTTGCTATGCTTAACCAGTAAAAATATAACATTGATGTTCTTCTTAGCCATGATTGGTCGGACAGAGTACCACAATGTTTCTGGAACAAGATGTGCCACGGATTTTGTGGAGCTTCCTTCAATACTGATGGAGCATTTTGTTTCATCACCAGAAGTCCTCAGCACTTTGGCGTTCCATCATGCCACCGGCGAACCTCTACCTATCCCCGTTATCGAGGCCCATCTAGCTCTCAATCAGTCCCTAAGCGCCCTCGAGACTCATGGACAGATCGCAATGGCTCTTTTGGATCAGAAATATCATACGCTACGTCATGGACAGGATTCTTTTGATTCTACTGCTATTTGGTTCCAACTTCAGCAAGAAATAGGAGTCATCCAACCAGTGCCCGGAACAGCTTGGCAAATGCAGTTTGGTCATCTGTACGGATATGGAGCGACGTATTACTCTTATCTATTTGACCGCGCCATTGCGGGTAAGATATGGTCCACCTTGTTTCATCGCTCGGGGACCTCCCAAGCTTATGACCGAAAGGCTGAAGGAATACTGAGTAGGGAGGGAGGAGAATTGTTAAAAGAGAAAGTCCTAAAATGGGGTGGAGGTAGGGATCCATGGGAGATGGTAGGCGACGTGATTGGGGGCGTAGAAGGTGATGAGTTAAGTAAAGGAGATGAGAGGGCATTGGCACTGGTTGGAAGCTGGAGTGTCGTATGACAAGAAGCAGGAAACTGTCAGATTCCTTGCTAAATGGGTTTACGTAGCTTGCAGCCGTCAACAAGCACAATATAGTGCACTTGTAGCATAGAATGCCAGAACTTAGATCTACCTGGACTTTTGTCGCATGCTCGTAGAGCTATTTTTGATATGTAGCGTTATAGTTCTTTACCAGGCAGTAGCATACTGTGCCTACTTCATTCATTATAGACTTTTTTCGTTGTGATTTCATGTATAGCTCGGAAAACAAACAGCACATGGGCATTTTTCTCGTATGGGGGCTACAGAGCAAGTACTATTATCGTTATGAGTATATCAAATACACGAGCAGCAGCTCATTACCAGCTGTTTACACTTTTCGAAACACCATTGATCATGCCAGAGTACGGTCATGGAAAACTGGATTATCTTCTTCACCAAAACCACAGTAACCTAGTATGGAATCTGGATCATCGCACTTCAAAAAGCTTGAGTTAGCTTTGCACTTTTCCCTTCCTTAACCCGAGATTGATTACATACCGGATTGTCGTATTTCTTGACACCCTCTTGCGAATCCAATCGATTTTTCGATCCCTTGCCTAATTTCTTTCTCCCTGTCCCAAAAGACGCCTTGGATTTAGACGCCTTTGGACTCTTTGCTGGCTTATAAACGTATGAGAACTCTGCATTGGGAGCACCGCAAGCTGCAATACTCTTGACAGAAGTGACGCCTCCGCACCGGCAGGAGAAGCCATTGTATGTGGGAAGAAAGAGCGCACCCTCATCCTCTCCGCAAGCATCAAGGCAATCCAGAGGCGACGAATAAGTGCCAGCTCTGGAAAAGGATCCTATGAAACCTGAAGAGCAAATGATGAAGTGGTGATCGGTCTGTGTGAGGGCCGCCTGTGCCATTTGCGAGTGAGTTTTCATATTTCAAACTGACGCGACTAGTTTTAGATAAGAGGCAACTCACTCTAGTTTGTCCCAATTGACAACCGAATGACCCAACCGGCTGAACCACATAATCCGAAGGTCTGGGGCCTATCGAAGAGCAATAACACTTTTGGACGCCCTTCCCCAGGTCGGTGAAGTAGGAGTATGGGTACGCGCCAGTTTCTACACAAGCGGCCTACACAGTAGACATTCGAGTATTAGTGCTGACTAGAGGAAGGATTTGTTTCCTCATAGAAGAGAAACTTACAGAGCAATCATAATACGACTTTTCTGCCGCCTCTTTCTTTATCTGATGACTTCCTGCCAACAGCGACAAGGAACCGTCTAAACAACCAATAAATTCCGAATTCCCAGTAGATGTCTTTCGAGCCAAGCCCTCAAATGGCATAAGTGAAAGAGCTGTCAGAAGGAGTGCTAATATTGCACTAGGCATCCCGCCAGGTGCAGCTTCCAGCCACCACATGGCTTCTTGACGTGTTTGTAGTTATAGATTCACTACAAACAGAATCTCGCTGTTGAACATGCCAAGTTTGAAGTCTTTTCATGGATGTATTGCAAGATACCATCTGATTGGTATTTAGAATTATAAGTCAATTACGGACAGGGAACAGGGTCTGCACCTTCCACGACAAAGCCGAGGCGTGGCAGCAGGCAGGAAGCAGCAGGAAAGGAAGAGTACGCAGGCTCGTGAAATTATGTACGTACACACAATTAATTAAATAAGCAAGTTCGCGGCCCGCACCGCCGCAAGCCTGCCGAGAAGACGCCGATAACGATTTGTTGATGATTGTTGATTGTTACCGGATTGACCATGGACCAGGAACTGAAAGTTCGGAGTCATTTTTCTGGTACACATAAATAGAAGCGTATAACCCGCCTTCTAACAGTTTCGTAACTTGTATTTCAGGAGGAGAATTGCGATAACTGACGCGACGGAACTTATGAGACCGTGGAACTCGTTGCAGATTGCTTCGCACGCATGATGTGCTCAAGCGCCATTCTCAGGCCCTGCCCTTTGCTACTTATAAGTAACTTCTGTAGTACCTCGCTGCTGTAAAGAGCCTGCGAATCTTTACCTTTCATATCAGACAACCGGAATACAATCATCGCCATGGCCCCTATCGTCGCCCTTTTAGGTCTCAACGGCACCGTCGGTTCAAACCTCTTGCCATATCTAATCAAAGCCCACAAAAAGGGCTCTCTTAAGCTGGTTATTTTACACCGATCTGGCAGTGATTTGTCCAAGATTCCTTCTGATGTGGGCATCGAAAAAAGGGTCGTAGAGCTGAGAGATGGGGAAGTGGAAAAGATACAAGCTGCCGTCAAAGACCTAGAAGTTATTATGTAAGTCATGCAGAGATCATCGACTGTGGGTAGTCATGACTGAACGACCTCCTTTAGTTCCACTATCGCCACGCAGAGCGTTTCAGCCCAAAATTATCTGTTGGAGGCTCTCTCCGGCTCGTCCGCCCTCAAGACATTCATCCCTTCCGACTTTGGTGCTCCTTGGGACAAGCAGGAAATCGAAATCCCAGGGCTTGCAGCTCTCAAAGCCAAGGAGAGGGTCACTGAGAAGGCCAAAGAGCTCAAAGTGCCTATTACTGAGATTAAGGTCGGATTATTCGATTTGTTCTTCTTCGGCTACAAGTGAGTTGTTTTAAAAAAGAAGAGAAGTACATTCAGCTGAATTTAAAAAAAGGGCTTTGGGAGTCGATGTCAAAGGCAATAAGATCCAGTATTTTCATCAGTCTCTCAAAAACCCTTTGCACCTGACGTGAGTGACCATCTCAGTTGATGTGTTACCGACGGCTTATCCCAAATTAGTTCACTTGCCTACCTTGGCCATGCTGTCACTGAGCTCGTTACTAACGTAGACCAGCTCGCACAGCTTCCCGGCACTACTCCCAACATTTACGATTTCGCTCCGACCGGTCAAGAGATCGTCGATATTCTGACCAAAATACATGGTAAATCCACAGAGCAAATTGGAATCAGCGATAAGGACAATGAAGAGCAGCTTCAAGGACCTCGAGCTATTGGCGCTGCCATCTTTAAGAAATGGGGCGACAATAACTGGGGAGCTATCCCTAAGACTGAAGTGGATGGTTGGGTTGGCAAAGAATTCGCAGATGTTGTGAAGGAATGGACTGATAAGGCTTAGGAAAAGAGAGACCACGGAAGTCATTTATCTGTAATCGTACTGCAAGGTACTGGACATGGTGAATCTTAGACGGTTCAAAGCGAATCATGAAATATAAGATGTAATACTGCGCGCATACTGGTATATGCGTGCGAAAGGGGGACTTGACAATGAAAATGACAAATCCCATGGTCACTGGTCGTCCAATTTCGTCCACCCTCTCTCCTTCATTCGCCTCTCTTCTTGCGTCTCGTGCTTCATATAGTTCACTACATGAGGGTAAAGACAGCCATATGTCATACATCTCACCACATACCGCATAATCTGAATGATCTTATTTATTTTAAATTCACTATTTATATCTTTCTCTCCGTTATATTTTTATAAATAAGCCATTTAAAAGAGGAACGTGAAGTAAATAAGAACCATTTGAAAATAAATACGACTAAGAAAATTCTTAAAGAATTCCTAATTATAGATGACATGCGCCTCTCTCTCATCTCGGTGAGACGGCGATCATTCATCATCATCCCCCCTGATGATTGATAATTAATAATGGAATTCCGGAATATCGGTGATCTCAACCGAGCGAGCGAGTGACGCTTATTTTAAAAATTTGGTACTGATCTAACGGGGGGGAGCTGATCGAAACGATCCTCCGTTTGAGGCACAACCCCGCGCTCAGAAATGGTGAGTCAGCTTTCCTCGGCGTCGCGCTCGTTCGGCGGTGGCTCCTTCGTCGTGCTTTCGTTCGATTTCGCCAGTGCTCCTTTTCTCAACATCGAGATCCACAGTATATAAGCAGCACTATGACTTCATGCAACAGGGAGCATCACTGCGCTCTTTCGACCCAAAGGAACTCTACAAGACCAACAACTCGCTATGTCGGACAATGCGATCCCCACTGACTTCACTAAAGGGCCCAGTCATGTTCACCCCCCAATAGACAAAAAAAGTATGACAGCTTCACAGAATGAAGTTGAGAAAGGTTCACAGCACAATGTGGATATTCAAGACGCTCCTCACGGATTGGCGACTCTTGGACAAGGTAGAAAAAATGTCTTGCTTTTGATATTCTCAATCGCTACGTTTGTGGACGTTTGCAAGTAAGTCGTAGCGAGTTTTTTATATGGAGTTCATCCGATATGGACGTTCGCTGAATTTGGCATTCCAGCGTATCTGGCGTTGCAGTGGCTGTAGCCCAAATTTCTCAAGATATCAACCTAGGCTATTCTCAGATAGTTTGGATCATCACGTCCTATTCCCTTTGCTTCGCTGCTTGTCTTCTACTGGCTGGACGTCTATCGGACCTCTTTCCTGCTTCCATAGTCTTTGAGGGAGGTTTCTTTGTTTTGGGAATATTCAGTTTGATTGTCTCTTTCGTAACCTCTAACAAGTTAGTATCTTTCTATGCGAGTACTGGAGGACCGCTGAAGTCTATCCTAGGTATGGTTTCCTGATCTTACGAGGATTAGGTGGAATTGCTGGAGCAATGAGTAAGTGGATGTTGATGGGCCTCACTATGCTCCGAGAAGTTGGGCTGAGCTGATTTTTGTGCAGCTATTCCATCTTCGTAGTGCGTAATACGTTCTCATACGTTGGCCCTTAACCATCCGACGTTAACAGCTCGTTACAGCCACCTTACTGTTCACATGTTCCCCGATCCGGACGAGAAACAGAAGAAACTAGCTTTACTTAGTCTTTCAGGTGCCATTGGTAACGTCTTGGGGCTGTGAGTGATATGTTGACCCCTCTTTAACTCCTGCTGATATCAATACGAACAGCGTCCTTGCCGGCATTTGCATGTTGGCGAACTATAAATGGTTCTTCCGTGTCCTCGCCATCATTTGTAGGTACTAGCGGGTAGTGCTGCCAGGTTTCCTTTCAATTGACATCACACTCAAGGTGTCGCATTCACCGCGATCTGCTTTCTCCTTCTACCCTTAACTCACTCGGCATACAAATCAGAGGAAGGGCTTCCTCGTTGGAAGAGACTCGACCTCATCGGTGTGGGCTTTATGATGGCCTGTCTCATTTGCTTTATTCTTTCTCTTACGCAGGGACCGATCGATGGATGGGGGTCTGCTTCGTTCATTGCTCCTTTCGTTCTGAGCTTCCCTCTTGCTATTGGCTTTTTCTTCTGGGGTCAGTAATAAATCAAGTCATTTGCTAAACGGTTTGTTGATCAGTCTTGTAGAATCGAAAATTCCCGCCAAATCTGCTGTCCTGCCTAGCTCGGTGTGGAAGATCACGAACATTGTGATCACAAGCCTCGCAATTGGCATTGCCTGTGGGTGATAGTGCTCCAGTCTGAGTAATGACAACTGCTAACAGTTTTGGCCGCAAGTCCCTTTTTGGGCGACGTCACAACTCATGTATGCAACCTACTTCCAAGAAGTTATGGGATGGACTCCAAGTGAGTAGCTTATGCAAGCATGAACACTTTTCATCCTGGGTATGATTGACTAAGGTTTGCGTCTCAGTCAAAGTCGCGGCTGCCATGCTTCCCCAAGGTGTCACTGGCCTTATTGTTGGTGGTCTTGCCCAACAAATCCCACAAATAATTACCAAGCCCAAATTTATCCTGCCTTTGGGTAGTCTATGTGAGTAAATTTGGCAACGTTACCTGTAATTTTTATTAACTCATATTTCCCCAGTCATCGTCGCCGCCGAGCTTCTCCAGATCTTTTCCAATGGCGGGCATGGCAAAGATTACTGGCGATACTGTTTCCCTGCCTTTATACTTGGTAGCGCCGGCGCTATCTTGACCTATTTCTGCACTTCGTAAGTTCGTATATGAATGAGGCAGACAAATGCTGATAATGTTCTGTCACAGCATCAACTTGATTACATACTGTCCGCCAGAGATGGCTGGCGTAGCTGGTGCCTGGGTTCAGGTCATGGTATGTCCCCACGCTTGTCTATGTCCGCCCAGACTAATACTTCCATAGGCTCAAGTTGCTTCTGCCATCACACTCGCGGTCCAAGCGTCATTTGAAGGCGACGGAGTTGCTGATTGGAACATGGCAGCCCGTCGATCATTCTACTTCCAAATTGCTTGGACGGCAGTGTTGTGTATCCAGTTTGTTATTTTCTTCAAGAAGCCAAGCTCTCCGGAAGAGGCGCACGAGGCGACTAGGCGAAGGATTGCGGAAAGCGGAAAGGATGCGGGAGTATAAGATAACATTCTATTTAAAGCACTTGTGTCGTTTGATTTCGGGCATGTAGTAGGTCGATGATGGTTGATTTTTGTAGAATAGTGCCAGCGTATAAAGTATAGAGTATATCAGCATGTATAACGTAATTGCCCCACTAGTGAAACATGCAAACCGAGATTCGGATCATGGTTCTAATCTATAATTGTGGTACATGTTCACTGCGATGTTCACCGTGATGACGTATTTTCATTGACACTCAATTTGCCAATCTCATCTTCTGCTGCACTGACACCTTGCTCTTGTTGAGCTGAGAGAGAGGTCCCCGAGAAATCAGCGCCGTTTGTCTCTCCGAGTTGTTGATCAGCTTTGATCTCCGTCAGAAGTTTCCCTCTTCCTTTGTTCTTCTTTTTGCCTTCCAGGGGTGTTGAAATACCACTAGCGGTTGCTGACGGAGTGGAAGTGGTAGTCCCGCTTTTTTCCGGTTTGTCCTTTGAAGAGAGAAGGATGGTTACTGGACCCTGTTGCTGAATCATCAATTCCTGACGGTCGAATAGTAATAGTATAAAGGAAATGAATGATTAAGGTCTGATACGTACATCATTGGTCAGTGATACCTGCATCATCGCGCCAAATTGACCATCTTTAGCATCGTAAGCCATGCTTCATCCAGCTGAGACGATAGTTGCGCACCTTGAACCTTGGATGGATCGTACGCCGTTTTGATTTCCTTCAAGAAAGAACTGTAAAATGCATTTCCTGGGACTGTGGACTTGGCAACATGGTGAGCGCTCGTTCTTGGGCTTCATGAACTCCATGAAGAGCGTACCATTGATTCATGGAAATCGGGTTTAGCTCCCTTGAAGCCAGCCAACAGTGTGAATTGAGAGACTGGGTTTTCAATGTTCAGCTGGCCTTGGATTTTGGGTCAATCTGATAAACGTACCGCAGAGCACTTCTCCGTCAATGTCTTTCACGTTCTTTTTCCAGGCTACGCCGTTCTCATCTTCCCATAGTCGGGCAGTCAGGATCTTCTTGATGATTCGAGTAGCATCCTGCGGCTCGTCATCTGATCGACAATCATCAACTGATGTTACTGGCTTGAAAAGATGTATGGAACAACGAAGGACGCACACCGATCGATACCGACCAGAACAAGAAGACCTTTACCTATCGATGAAATAATCTTGCCGTCCACTGCCAATTGAGAAGAGACATGGTGAGCTTCTTAAGCTATGTACGTAGTTGCGTGATGCATCATCATACCTGTGACGGACGCATTGATCACTCGCTGAAGAACCGCCTTCATAATCAGGTTGCCAATCCTTGTAGATTTTGTATTTCTTGTCGTTCAAGGGATATAATGCGTTTTGTGCTTGTGTGGCTGCGGTATCTTGATCGATGTGCTCTTCTTCGAAAGTGCGATAAATAAACGCTAGACGCGCGATATAAATTTCCGGATTGTTTTCGGATTGTGTGTTCGGATTGTTTTAATACGAAATCTGTCTGCTTCGCAAAGTGTCCCGATCTATGTGCGTTACAGGCACTGTTCACCATGCGGTATACACTGTGCTTGTATCAGTAAGATGTTCCATACATGCTACTTGCTGGTGACACAGCAGCGATTAGTGTGGCGTTTCGTGCTTTACATAGAAGAAAAGACCACTGAATGACACTAAAGGTTACATGCACAAACACATCATTGAGAAACCAAGTCCTGTTCTTTACCCAGCAAGAATTATGCAATAATTTGTGATCATGGCCGGTGATACATAATGTGCAACACGGAAATCAGCCATAAGGCCTACATCAAGTGTTTGGTATCAGCGGGTTGGAGGAAAGAACGTAAGGTGAAAGACCGGATGGATAGACGGACAGAGACGGGTGTGATGGTTATACAAGGAGAAGCCAGCATAAATCAGGTTGTCATTATTACATCAGTGAGCAGGCTGCATGCAACTCAAATACATCGTCGGTTCAAATCAAAAGATACTTGGTCTTGGCAGACCCAAATACATGTATTTTGAGGCAATGCTGCATACTATGATAATGACAACTCCCAACCATCCTCTTACACGATAGCTTCCAACTGTTGAGCCAACCTCAACGCAGGCCCCACCATGGTCTCCATCGGCACTCCTCGAACAACACCGGTGCCCTTAAGCTTATCAATTGTGGCCGATGAAACATCGCTGCTACTTTCTGCAGCGGCAAGGGCAATATCCGGCTTGCTTGAGCGAGGGAAGCTGAATGTCTGAGTGTTAGGTGAAAGTGACCATCCTCGAGCAAAGGCAAAGTCTGTGAGAGAGGAGGTTTCGCCCGATTTGAAGAAGAGAAGGGTAGCGGCATGTTGAAGGGGTAAAGAAGGGTAGGAAGACTCTATGGTGGAGGCAATTTGGCCACGGACAGTGCCCATGAGCCTTTCAAGCAGAAATTCGAATTCTGGTCTCGGGACACGATCTCTGGCACGGTACACCTTGTTATATGATCCTTCCATCAACCATCGTTCACTAAACAATGTCAGCTTCGCGGGTAAGACATCCGCAATCGACTTACAGGTCCACTGGTAATCTCACAAATGAGTCATTCAACTCTTCAGGCTTAAGGGTCTCCAACAATGTGTGAAACTCTGTCAACAGATTTTCACTCAGCAGCCCTAAGAGATGGAGCCCCAAGGTCACTGGTCTATTTGGAGATGCAGGGATGATATCCCTAAGGTTGTCGTAGAATGGTTGGAGGGCAAAGTTGTAACGGGCATAGGACTTGAGGTCGCCTTGTCGAAGAGACTGGAATGCGCCGATTTCAAGTATGGATCGAGCGGCAATAAGATCCTGGGGGTCGGCAGAAGGCGGAGCAAAATATAAGCCTGACTGCGCTAGCTCGAGCTGCGATGAATCGATCAGTTGGGGACGTCTCGAGCGCGCACAGGTGTACGACTGACCTTGAGCTTTGCGAGCTGGGTAGAGACCTGTTCCGAGGACGCATCGTAGGCGCTCTGGAGCTGTGCGAGTGCTTGCTGGAGATCGAAGGACATGGCGGCCGTGGTGGTGGTGGAAGTGGGAGATGTGTTCGGTGCGAATGACGGACAGCAGACGACGCGTGTGCGGTCATCGCCGTGCGGGGGTGCCTCTTCTATAACTCCGCTATCTCCGCCACAGAGGGCGCTGGGCGAGCCATGACGCCGGCGCGACGAGATGGACAGTCAAAAGTGCAGCGACAGCCTCTGCTCGACATTCCATACTCTTCCACTCCCTTCCATCTCGCCCACCTCCAGACTCCGTAAGGAATCCTCGCCACGCCGTCTTCCGCAGCTCACACATCCCAGAAAATGGCATCCACTCAGCCCCCAGTCGCAGCTCCTGACCAGTCAAAGATCAGGCCTCAAGACGTCGGATGGCAGTTCGTCCCTCAGTACTAGTCAGTAGACATTCCTCATTCAAGCCTGGAGACGGAAAAACATGGCTGATGTGTGTGTGCAGCAACTTTGTCAATTCTCAGCCACACCGTCTCCACTGTTTCTACAACAAGCGTTCAACATTTATCCACGGCGAGGAGGGTGAGGACGTGACTCCGGCATTCGGGCAGCAGGTACGTGGATCATTGGATCGATGGCGAAAAGAGCATCACCCAAAAGAGGCTGACGCGACGGGCTGTAGGAAATTCACGACCGTATACTTCAGATTGGCTACAACCAATGCAAAGTCTACATCCACTCTATGGACTCCCAGTCCTCCGCCGATGGTGGTATCATTATCTTGGTCCTGGGTGAACTCTCCAACAACCACCAATCCTGGAGAAAATTCTCCCAAACCTTTTTCCTTGCCGAGCAACCTGGCGGTTACTTTGTGCTCAACGACATCTTCCGATATTTGAGAGAGGATGTTGATGAGGACGAATCTGCTCCCCAGGAGACTGTTCAGCCTCAGGAGGAACCTGCCCAGCCAGAGGTTGCGGCTGAGAAGCTTCCCGAGGCGACGACCGTCACTCAGGAGCCTGCCGAGGACCCTGTCCCCGAACCCGCCCCTGTCAGCGCTCCCGCGGAAGTTGTTGTTGACGCCGTCCCCGAGGAGGCCGAGATTGCAGCTGTGCCTGACAAGGACGTCGCTCCGGAGCAGGAGCCTCCTGTTGTCAAGGAGCCTGAAGCCGCTCCTGAGCCAGTTGAGGAGACCCCTAAACCTGCCGCTTCGGTTACCGAATCCATCGCTTCTCCTGCTCCTGCTGCACCTATTCCTGCCGCCAAGGCCGCTTCTCCCTCCCCTGCAGCCCCCAAGGCTGCTGCTCCCACTACTAATGGTTCTTCTCCCGCTTCGACCACCCCCGCTGCTCCTTCCAAGCCAATGACTTGGGCATCCATGGCCGCTTCTAATGTATGGGGTAAGACAGCTAGTCCATCTGCCACCGCCCCCGCTCCCGCGCCTGCTCCTGCGCCTGCAGCTGCCCCTGCCCCCGGTCCTGCGCAGCCCAAGAAGGACGAAAAGCCCGCACCTGCCGCTGGTACCGGTCAGGGACAAAGACGACAGCAGACTATAGACCCTTCCAAGGTTCAGACGGCCCACTGTTTTGTCAAGGTGGGCATTTTGTTCCTATGGTAACAAAAGGATTGCACTGACTTTCATATAGCTCCCTAACTGGTCCCCTGACTCGCAGAGCTCATCCGACTTCCTTACCGATGCCGAGCTTTCCAAGATTGCTTCTCGATTCGGTGAGGTAAAGTCTACCGAAATCGTCAAGAGCAAAGCTTGTGCCTTTGTCGAGTTCGCTCGAGTGGAGTCTGCCCGAAAGGCCATCCAGCACTCCTTGCCCGTCGAGCAAGGTGGTGAGGGCGGTACTAAATTCCCCAACGGTACTTTGTATTTCGAACCCCGAAAGGAGAAGGACGATAGACCCAAGGCCAAGGGACAAAGGACCGGTGGCCAGCAAGGCCAGGGTCAGGGCCAGAGGCAGGTTAACGGCGGTGCTGGCGGTCGAGGCGGCAGGGGCCCCAGGGGACGAGGAGGTCAGGGTAACCAGGGTGATAGGCAACCTCAAAAGTAAAGGAAGTTATGCCGAAATGGTATGTGGAGTGTTCAGCGTGAGGGCAGCTGGGGTTCCAGAGTGTCGCGCGAAGACTTTATTCTTTTCGTCTTCACTCTCTCTTCTGCCTAGCCTTCCTCTTTATTCGATTTATTTCATCATCATCAACATCAACATCATCATCATCAAAGTATACCTTCATCAGAGTCACCTTTCTCCGACGACAAAAATGACAAGATGAGTAATAGTAGACACGTGCTTTACGAGGAGGTTTGTTTGCATTTTATGGGTTAGAGTGTGTGGAGTTTAGTCGGTATTCAGGATAGTGCACATATAGTTGTTCATGGCATGCGGAAGTATACATTGGTAGCAGTCATCGCACACAAGGCAGCATAAAAGTGAAGCAAAGGTGCCGCCGCCGTTGATCTATTAAAACCGTCAAGTGTCGGGAATCTGATGTCACTAGGATGGAGCAATAAAATGGCCGGTATCAAATCACATTATTTATATGCACAATCTTTGCTCCCTATCATTCTAAATATCCGCTTAGAACCACATATACCTGTCTTTCAACGCTCTCACACCCAGCGCTTCCCACTCATCTCTTCTAATCCACATATCCCCCAGCCCCTCAATATTACACATGACACTCCCGCCCTTCCAACTGACATATCGTGGATTTAACCCTCTGGGAGGAGGGACAATTGTTACTTCACCGTTACCTGGCACGCCGCGTTGCTTGAGTAACGGAGGTAAACGGTCGGAGATAAAGGCAGGTAGACCTTTGATCGACGACGAGCCGCCTATCAAAAGGATAGAATGAGAGAGTGTGCGAATCTTGTTTTCTGTACCACAGAGTGATAGTGAGGCAGCAATGGCAGCGTCGAGAGGTGACTGGGATGATGCGGTGAAAATTTGAGAAGCAGAGAGGGTGGGTTGAGGGGCAAGGCTTGCGAGTGTGGGAAGGGACAGTAGAGCAGGCGCAGCTGTACCAGGAGTGTCAGCATCGGCTGCACCTCCGGCAGCAGGGGTCGGTGTGGAGGCAGTGGAAGGCAGGTTGAGCTCCGGCACAGGAGTTTGAGCGAG
>NC_006684.1:645000-667500 GCF_000091045.1 Cryptococcus deneoformans JEC21
GGTCGAGGAGTGGCACCGGTGGGAACGGTTGTGTCTTTAATAACATGGTCAATAGGGAGATTCAAATGCTTTGCAATGATACTCGTCATGTCATATTTAGTAAGAGCAGGAGCTGGAGAAGCATAGTGCAAAATGGGAGGGAGTGGCTTCTCCAAGTCTGGGTTGCGAAATGTCAGCTTTGCTGAGCAAATGAGGTGTACTTACGAGCCAGATCATAAAGCACCCGGCCAATGTCTTCCACGTTGGTAGGGAATCTGACTTGTCTGGCATCCATCTTATAGGTCTTGCCAGACTGGTCCTCGACAACATCTCGAAGGATGTTGACGGCGGATTCAGCATTGTATTCTGTCCTCCCGTATAAAACGGGGATTCGGAGAACAGAGACCTTTGCACCCTTCTCATGCTCAGCGAGGACAGCCTTTTCACCGTCGAGCTTTTGACGACCGTACATTTGAAGAGGGTCAGGGGTGTCATTGACCTCATAAGGAGGGCTACGATTGATTTGTCAGGGAAGGCTTTGCTTATAGAGCGACGGATGAACCTACTTGCGACCATTGAAGACATAGTCAGTGGAAATGTAAATAAGAGTGAACCCTTGCTCTTTGGCAAGAGAAGCAAGCTGAGCAGGGACAGCAGCATTAATCTATAAGGCAACAAGAAATCAGACATTGTCCATCCGAAGAAAGGGTACCCAGTTTACCTTTGCGGCTTTCTCGGGATCCTGAAGATAGCAAAGGGTCAGTTTCAAATTTGCCAACATTTCATAAAGGAACCTACGGCCTCAGCAACATCAGGGCGGCGCTCGGCAGCGCCTAGTTTTCTGTTAGCTATGGTGTGTATCTTGACAGGCGTTCACTTTCAAAGACGTACAGTGTACGACAACTGAATTGCAGGTTAGCTCCGGAAGGCTTCGAAGGCGACATTTACTCACAGTCTATGTCGTTGCTTCCGAAGAAATTTTTGACAGCCTCCTGGTCCATCAAGTCGAGCTTGGTGTAGTGAGGGTCCCTATCAGCTCGGCTATTGGCGAGAGAGATGACTTGGTCACCCTGGGAGATGAAGTAGGCGGCAACAGCTCGTCCAAGAAGACCACTAGCACCGGTTACTGCAACGTTTTTGGCTACCATTATCGTGAAAATTTGGAGAAGGGGATATGAAAGTGGGAAGTGGATATAATCAAGCGGAAAAGGGCTAATTGCTGCTTGTAAACGTATGTGGAACTCTTGGCTGGAGAAAGTTACCGCCGGTTCCTGTCGTGCCTGGCAGAGTCTTGTTATCCGCGTGGCAGTTATGTATATGCTTAATAATAAATTTAATAGAGGAAACATGTGAAGTCAGACGGTCACTCGTAAGCCCGATGGCCGCCCTCATCCGTCCACCTGTTATTTTCTGTCTGACGTCTTCTGCCTCTTCCATTTATTCCCAACATCGCCATGCCTTTCGGTCGCAAGTCAACAACATCGAAGAAGAAAAGCCTCAATTCCGATGATTTGCCCAGGGCGCCTAGCTCGAAGACCGATACGCCCGCAAAGATGAGGGATGTAAGCAACTCGAGCGCGATCGATGACGGAACGAGCTCGACAGGCAAACACAAGAGGAGGCATACATTGCTGGGGTAAGAATACCACTCCCGATCTATTTGAATCCTGCTGATCTAACGATGATTTTTGTATTATCTCTCTCTAGCTCCAAAGGACGAAAAAAGCTTTCGTCTTTGTTCTCTTCATCTTCGTCTCTCTCCTCTTATACGGAGCGCGAAGGAACTGCATCCCCTAAGCATGGCCGATCCAAGCTCAACGTATCATCGACTTCTTCGGGTACTTCGACACCTTCCCGGTCCACTCAGCTTAGTGATGCCACAAATGCTCAGAAAGCTCTCAACCAGCTAAGCATTGGAACCGCTGGTAATCAGATGACGGAGTCTCCGGAATCATCGCCAACTGTCACAACAGATGGAGCAGCAAGGCGTCAGCGACGTGACAGCTTGTGGTCGCAGTGGGAGCTGGAGGGGGCAGGTGAATCGTCCGATGAAGACGATGCGTTCCTCACGCCTTCCGAGGGCCTCAGCGAAGTAGAGGAGGAGGACGAACAAGAGAACGAGCCTCCTACCGCTCCCAAAAGGACAAGTCAGCCTTCAGACGAAGCTGCTGTTGTTGATGCTGCATCTTCAACCCCTGACCATCTATCCTCTTCCACGGATGTCAAGGTAGAGCCTACAAACGTTGCCAAGGGTTCAGTTACTTCTAGTGGTGATATTGCCGGAACAGGAACTTCAACTATCCATAGAAGCCTTCCATCAACTGCCGAGACAAAAGTCAAGCGACACATGTCTCATAACCGTCCTAGCGCAACTACTGTCGACCAGGCTGCAGTATTAGGTGATGACATCGAGACATGTCGAGAGGCTATTCGCCTATTTTTGACCAGCCGAATGAAGGAGGCTGAAGAGTTTTGCGAGGAAAGCGAGTCAGAAGGCCACCACCTCTATTTGCAAAGCGCAATGGGTATCATTGAAGCGCTCAAAGGCATGATGACTTTCGACTCTGTTGACTTGCACAACGCTCTCGAAATCTGCAAATCGACTGCGGTTACGGCGTCGTCTCTCCGTCGACCTTCTGACAACGTTTTCTCCCGTCTAGGAGGTATGGTGAAATCTCATGGAGGTTTGGCCAGGGTGAAAGCCATGACACCACTGGAGAGGCATGCGGAGTTAGTCTATGCGGAGCAATCGTTAATGAAGGCAATGTTGGCCATTATCAGCGGAGGTGACTGGATCGGACTGGTCAGAGAGGCGTAGGTAGATTTCTCATTTGGCAGCTTTGGTGGCTAATCTGGCTTTAGCTTCAATATGCGCACTGCTCATGGTATCTATCGAAATTTGCAGCATTTCTTGGAGGATGCAGATAAGCATGGCTATGACGATGACATTGACATGGACTTCCGATCTGTGAGTCTTCCCTCTCGTGTCAGATAATGTTTGTTTATTTGTTTCAGGGTGTTCTTCTTGGTACTGGCACATCATCTCTTATGCTATCTCTTCTACCTGGCAAGGTTCTGAAGGTAAGACATGTGCCCGTTTAACACCGTATGCTTGAACCCGCTGACTGTTTATGCTCATAGATTGCCGAAGTCTTTGGCTACGCCGGAGACCGAAAAGTCGCTCTGGCAACGCTCATGGCTGCCGGTGGTTGGTCTCACGACTCACCGGAGCCTACTTTCAACGAGAAGAACGAGGGATTGAGGAGGCCCGTTTGTGATCTGATCTTGTTGGCCTTCCACTTGGTGATTTCTGTCCTAATGTAGGTCGTTCCTATGATCTATTATGACCTCTCGAACTGGAAGGCTAATGCAAATACAGTCCCATTACCGGCGTAGACGTTCCCCTAGCAAAGAACGTCTTGGCGTACAACATGAGGCGATACCCTAACGGTATGCGTCCACATATGGCCGTCGGAACATTGGGGGCTCATGTAATGATTAGGTGTTTTCTTCCTGTACTTCCAAGCTCGACTCCACACTACACAATGCCAACCTGCAGAAGCCAACGATTCCCTTCAGCGAGCTTTAGATCTCAAGCTGGAATATATTCAGTTGCAACACATGTGCTTGGTCCGTCATTCATTTTGGAGAGCGTAACGATAATTACTGATGCCTGGACAGTGGGATTACGCTTGTAATTATATGATGCTGGGTAAATGGAAAGGCGCTCTGGACTGTTTCTCAATTCTCAAAGACGAGTCTAATTGGAGTCGAGCCGTATACACATAGTAAGTCCAATTGGACATAACGAAGGATTCACGAAACTGATCTATCCCAAAGCGCCGCTGCTGCTTGCATCGTTGAATTGGTCGAGGATGGCGACCAGGATGCCAAAATGTCGGAAGCCGATAGGTTGATGCAGCAGATACCAAAGTTGACTAAAAAAATTGCTGGCAAGTCATTGCCAATTGAGGTGCGCTTTCCAAATCTTCAACTTTTTTTTTTTATTTTTCTTTCTTTGCCATTGTTGACCTTGAGCGCGTAGAAATTTGCCTCTCGAAAGGCCCGAAAATTCTCATCGCAATCTTCTCGCCTTTTCCTTCCTGCTCTAGAGCTGGCCTACGTCTTTGGATCATTATCAAATACCCCTCGAAGGAGTCTTCTCGATATCCATGTACCTAGGTTGAATGAAATGATGAAGAAGTTGGAGAATGGTGAAGAGAATTACGGCAATGGCACTGGCAAAGAGTACTGGGATGGTGGGTGTGTCGTCACACAGAACCAGAAACGAGAGGGACTAACGGCGATGAAATAGACTATGTCCTAGCACACTTCCTTCGCGGCATGTGTCAATTCATCGCGCGATACCAACCTGTGGATGCCGAGCCTTCAACTCTAGTGGTACTCCCAACGGACCCGTCGGACCCCGATCTCGATCAAGCAGCCGAAAAAGATTTCCAAGCAGTCATCAGGCATACTCCTGATGTCCAGCTCGATCACTGGATCTTATATCATTGTTATTATGAGTTGGGTAGACTGTATGCGAGAAGAGGGGATGATGATCAGGCAAAGTATCACTTTGAAGTGGTTATGTCTGGTGAGCCCGTGTCCGATACTTAATTCAGGAGAGGGGATTGCAGACTGACCACTTGCCCAATAGGAAAATTGCCGGATCACAATGCATACATGGCTAAAGCGGCGGGCAAATACTCTCTCGAAGGTGCTTTACTTCTCAAAACACATGCGGCCTTATCTGCTGTAAAAGAACGAGAGAAAGAAAGTTCCGGTAAAAGGTAGTAGTTGTTTAGAGGGAGGTTTCATGGGATGGTCCGGTAAAGCGAAAGGGCCAGATGTTGAGGAATACGGTAGTGTATAATGTCTGCAATCTTGATACCAATCTTTAGCGTCGTGCATACCGACGTGAGATGATCTTTATGGAACTTTTTCTATCCTTTCTGCTGATATAATTGGTCACCAACAAGTGATATGATGATCCTTTCAGCAGCAACTGCAGCGTACGAATGGAAGAAACTGCAGTACTTTTCTTTCACTGTTATAATCTAATCAGCATCCTCAGATTGATCTTTATTCCTCATTCCCGTATCCGATTGTGACTTTCAGAGGTAAAGAAATAGTCACCCCAAAGCCAATAATAGTACCCACCCACCACACAAACTCCTCAGCATCATCCCTTTCTCTCCTTGCTCTGTTTTCCTAAAAACTTTCATCCGGTCTCTTGATCCACTTGGCGAGCTTTTTTTCGCAGCAATTTACGCCTCAAAGCCATACCCACTATACAACGCGACATAGTAACGATGTGTGACCGCGCACCGGGACACAGACCCGGTAGTGGATTACCCCCGCCTAACCCACCGCCCTACGTGCCCCCCTCCAGAAGGAAGAGAGACGAGGTGTAAAATAAGAGGTCGGTGGCTGCACTGTTGAGTAGTATTCATATAGTACCAACAAGAATATGTAATGGTTTGATGGGTATTCTGTCAAGGCTCAGTATGGACAGCAAATATTACATACAACAGCAGGAGGATCATAATCATCGTCTGTCCGTCACAGCGTCGGACGTCGTGCCGGGAGTGCAAGTCACACCGAATCGTTGTGCATTCATATGTGATCAGAGCATTGAAATCAGTATGACACTGACAGTCCATGAATGGTTTTGGTATGTCGTCTGTCGTCTTCTTTCGGTTGGTGCTTTTTTCTTTTCATCTTATTGACAACTGACGACAGAAAAGGTCCACCATACTTCGTTGTCGGGGAAATCCGAAAGGCTCGTGATGACGATATATAAGTAGTTATAGTACCAGTGCTAAATGAGCTATTTTTGGGCACATGGAGGGAGACAAAGCGAACAGAAGGTGTAGAAAGATAAAATAAAATAAAAGAGGATATCATGGTTATTTATGATGAGATCTTTTGCAAGCCTGGATGCTGCATTGCCGCCTGGCTGCATTAATCGACATTCCACACAAACGCCGCACGGCGGTTATAACAACGTCACACGAGGTATGAGGACTACGTCGCCGCCCTGAGGACGAAGAACTTTATCCTTCTATTTTATGATGAATGATGTGATGGTGGTGGGTGAAATATGGAGGAAGAGCTGATGGAGCACAATGGAGAGACGACGAAAGAAGATAGAAGCGGTCACTCTCGACGAAGAGCGGTGGTAAAACGTTGCGGGATGTTGCTGTCTACGCCGAGATCTAAGCTCGGCTGTATACGAGAAATGCTTAGCAGTCTCCGTTGTGCTGCTGGAAACGAGGAGAGAAAGGGCACAAGATTAAGGTGCCAACATTATATGTACGACTCTTCCCAGTTCGCGTCGTTCTAGAGGCAAGCTAACGAGAACGCGAAGAGCTAGGGCGGCTACTATAATTTTTTAACTCTACTGATAATTACGACTCGTAAGTCTTGTTGCTGCCGAATGCAAGCCGGGAGCCGGATGCAAAGTACAGATACCAATAGTGATCTAACTGTAATCAGCAGCAGCAGTTGGTGTCAATGAGCAGAACGAATGATCCCGTATGCGTCTGTGAGGAAAGATAGCTAAAGCGGCGACTGTTCATTGCATGGATAAACAGGGCCTGAAATAGACCTGGGGTCGAGCGTTGGGACATGCATAGGCAATGAGTTAGAAGCAAACTGAAATCAGCGACGAGGCCGGGCGGCGGTTGTCACTGTGGAGTTTTTGAGAGCATGACGTCGAGGCTGGGGCTGGACGTGTTGGCTTATTATCGCCACCTATTGCACTCTTCCAACCCTCCTTTCCACTTGTCCCAACGCCCACAGCGCCTCCCTCCCCTCCGCGAAAAGTCCCCCAAACCGTCTCCTCTTCCCCATCCCCTGCCCCGCGCCAACAGAAGGCTCGCATATCTCGCCGGATCAGCTAATTAACCCATCGGTCTTCGCCCCTTGTCCCTAGACCCGTTCCTCACTCTACCGCACTCGTCGACCTGGGGGGCCCATCGCTTTCGACTTGTTCCGCCAGCCTTTTCCAGCTCTCTGGCAGTCCTTTCCACTCTCTGGCAGTCCTTTTCCATTTCTCTGGCAGCTTCATCCCACAGTGCATAGCCTCGGACGGCGATCTCTCAGAATCGGCAAGAAAATTGGCCAAGAGCCAAGAGATCCGTGAGTCCGTTTGCCCGTCGCATTCATCGGCATCGCCATTCGCCTATCTCACGTTTTGCATCAACAGAGGATATTGCTGCTGCTGTACCCGTACAAGTGAACAAACAGTGAGTCACCCGTCCTCACTTACGATTTTCCACCCCCTGCGTGTGCGTCTCATGTCGCCCAATAACCATCTTGCAGTACATATCATCAGTGTCAAATATCCCATCTAGCTCCTCCGGAACTACTACTAGCGGACGCACAGCTCAATATGCCCCTATTCTTCCAACGCTCTCGGCGGGCTTCCGAAGCCCCTCCTGCGCTCCATCCTCCGGATCCCCAGGTCCACAAGCGGCTCTCCATAGATGCGACGTCCAACACAGATCACAACCCGCCATTTTCAAGCATGAACAGTACAAAACTCAAGACGCTGCTGGGAGCTGGTCCTGGGAGTGGTAGCCAGTCTGGGACGCCGAAAAAAGAAAGGATGAAAAAGAAATTGACTACCCCATCAATGTTTTTCCGCCGTAATTCTAGCTCTTCTCCCGAGCCTCCCAGGCAATCTTCGACGTCACTCGACCAGGGGAGCCATGGGTTACCCGGATCTGCGCCTGTTGCCACAAGACCTGGAAACGAACTTGCCATGGCCGATTATCGGGATTCTGCGCAAAAATTGTCCACCAAGCCAGTCAACGCTGGGTATTTCCCATCAGCCACTGTCGTCCCTGATAACTTTATCCTTTCGCACACTGTTTCACCTGAAACATCCTCTCCATTGTCGCAAGAGTCAGTCAGTCCCAATGCGCGAACTCGCCCTTTATCGCGGACTTGGCAGCCGTCGTACCCTCTGGTGCTTCCGGATGAAGGATATGCGGAAGTTCCCCCCAATGAACTAGTACCATTGACTACTGGCCCTGATATCGTTAGCGCGACGAATGACGAAAATGCAAAGCGTCGATCAACAGATGCGCAAATGTTGGACAGTCGGCCAACTACAAAGCAGCAAGAAATGGTGGTGGTCCCCCCCGAACCGCAGCTTCCCACGCCACCGTTGAGCGGTAGAGTATCGCCCGAGACTGGATCACAAAATGAGGTGGACACAAGCCAGAGACGGCCGTCCTTGGCCCTCAATATCTCTGACGAAGTTTTGACGCCGAAGGCTCTGCAGCCTGTGTCCCGTGAGCAGGGGAATATCAAGACATCTGTGGCTGGCGCCGACAGCCAGATGCTCTCTGGAAACGTCCATCCGCCAAAGACGCACAGCCAAGATATTCTCGCGATCGCACCATATCCAATCACCCATCACACTGCCTCTTCGATTCCCTCCATATCTGCCCCCCCCGCCACGCCTTCCTCAACCATGTCATCTTCATCCTCGCCTGTCCGTATGTCTCACCCAGGTCTATCCGTTCGCAAAACTACTGTCATTCACTCTCCCCCTATGCCCCAGCCCATCAGGAACCTGCCAACTCTAACCAATCTTGCAAGCTTAGCGGGTGACACCTCCAGTCCGACTCCAACAGCAACACCAGGTTGGGGGGAGTTGGCAAAGGAAGGAGGACCTAAAACGCCAGGAGGTGGAATCATGAGATCACCGATAACAATGATGAACGGAGCAAGAACGCCAGCTTTAGGTTCATTTACATTGAATTTACCCCCAGGAAAGGCGAAGAAGACACCAATGACCGAGCAGGAATTGAGAAAGGCCAGGAGGGCGATGGTACGTTATTTGAATTTTGCTTCCAGCCATTCAAAGATCTGATTCGGTACATAGCCTGTGATGCTTCGCCAACCGTCAACAGTACCCTCAAATGAGGATGACGAAGGTGGAGATGCCGGAGACGATGACGACGAGGAAGAATCTGAGGATGGCGTAGGCTCTGATGGTGATTCCGATAATGATAGCGAGGCGGAAACCACAAGGAATCCTTCGACAGTAGACTCAAGTCTCATGGGTTTTGCTGGGAGATTGGCCAGGAAAACTAGGACAGGTTCTTCAAGTCAAGTTGGAGAGATGGCGAAGAGTGCAGTAACGGAAGAAGGTGGTCAGTCACCGATATTTTCTCGCTAAAAGATCATTACTGACAGTTACATTGCAGATGTAAGCGGATCAAGGGTATCAAATGCGTCTACGGATATACGTCATGAATCGGATTTTCCACGATTTAGTAACATGTCAAACGTACCCGGATCGACCATTATTCCCAAAGCCAATGGCAAATCAGTGTGGTCACTGAGTACACCTTGCGAAAAAAGCGAATCCACTTCTTGGGCACAGTTCAGTAATGAAGGTACTCCTGTACAAGATGTTGTGCCGACGGTTATCGTTGATACTGGCAATGCGCAACCTACAGCTGGAGCCGCAGCTGCTATTGCGAGAGCCACTCTGGAGAGAGGCCAACCATCTAATCCGAGCACGCTTACCACAACATCGAGATGCTCCTCTGGATACTTTGATAGCCAGCCGTCGTCTTCTGGTCCCAGTGCTATGCCATCGCCGCTACCTCGATTGGATAAAGGAAAGGGCAAGGATGCGGCTGTGGACTCGGGCTTGGCAGCATCAGTGACGGCGCCAAGAGTGGAGGACGAAGAGGAAAGGAGTGTTTTGGAGGAGGAAAGCGAGGTTGAGGAAGACGCGCGGAGAGAAGAGCTTGGAGCCAGCAGCGAGGATACTAGTGAGGTTTCTACTGAAGGTGGAACGCCATCAGTAGAAGCAAATGACACTGTCGAATCTACCGTTCAACCCCCGCCTTCTCAACAAGCCCCCCAACGTCCCTCTCTTTACACTCAGACTTCCATCTCAATGATTAACCTTCCACCCAAACCTCAGGATAGCGGAGACAGTACTGCAGGTCGAATGCTCGTCAAACCAAAGTTGGAAACAGTCAAATCCGGTGAACAAATGCCCTTCCGTATCTCTTTGCCACCTCAACAAGAGCCTACTGGGCCAGGTGGTATTCTGAGCCCCCAAGAATGGGCCAAACCGCCTCCCACTCCTGCGGCTGGATTGAATGGCTTCAATCTCTCAGTTGCCGGAAAGGATAAACAAAAAGAGTTGAAGAGAAGAAGGTCGGCAGATGATTTAGTGGCGCCACCACCAAAATATGAGCCACCATTCCCCGGGACATTTATTCCAAAACCAAGGGACGAAGAGGGGAGGGAAAAGCTGCCAAAATACTGGTGCTCGGTAAGTCTCAAACGTGCTGATTCCGCCCAAAGGATGAGTATGCTTATAGTGATGCTAGGTCCATATCGAAGGCATGCTGCAACGGAAAATGGAGTTCACCGGAGAGAAGGACCTGGGAACCGGACCTGACGGCAAGAAGAAAGTTGAGAAGATCCAAGCTCGAGACCGAAGCTGGAAACGCTATTATTTCATTCTGCACGGTACTGCGCTCTTGGTGTACAAATTTGATCCTCACAGATTCCCATTGAAGACCGATGCGCCTGTCCCCACTATTGACGATGAAGATGCGGACGAGTTTTTGCATGTACATCCAGCGCCTGAGAGAAGGAGAAGGGCATCGTCGAGCAGTGCGATCGGTCCTGGTAACAAGAGGAGCTCAATCTCAGCCGATCCGGGTCGAAGGGGTTCAGTGGATACCACAAACTCTATGACGTGGCGTGGAACTGGTGATTCTACCTCCCCAATCAGTATTCCCATACCGGGGCGCCGAACATCCGAATCTAACAACACTCTTGGTTCAGGCAGTTATCGGCGAAGCTCTTTGTCGATAGTGCATAATGCCGAAAATGGGGATGACGTCAAGGATGCCGCCCTTTTCAACAGTCAGCGACGTGCTTCCACCTCTGGGACAAACGCCGCCTATCCATCGAGCAGCTACGGGTCGACCAATACCCCCTTATCTAGTCACTTTCAGCACAATGCTTTGGTAAAACAGTATTCGCTGAACAAGACGGAGAGCGGCTTGGCTGCCGACTATCACAAGAGGAAGAACGTGGTTCGTGTCAGGGCAGATGGCGAACAATTCCTGCTGCAGACGGAGAGTGCAAGGGATATGGTCGACTGGGTCGAGGTACGTGTATCGGCAGTTCGCAATGCGGAGATTGAATTCTAACAGTTCAATTTAGGCGTTCCAAGCTGCTACAAACGTTGCCAAGGATCTTGATGAACGACCTATGCCAAAGATAATAACCCTTCCTCGTCGACGACGAAGACGTAATCCAGCTCAGCAGGCTGCCGCTGCCGCCGTTTCCAATCCGGCCAATGCCGCCGCGTCGGGTGCGATCAATCCTAGAGAGGCGACAATGGTGCAGCAAGCGCTTGTCGCGGCGGATGAAGCGGAGAGGGAGAGGGAAAGGATGTTGAGGGAAGATCAGGAAGCGGCCGCAACGTAATGTAATGAAGATGATGTCTTGGCGAGATTTGGTTCATAATTATGTAGCATTAACGTAAGACAGTACGAGTTCTATCAAACCGTCCTCCCAATAGAGTGTCCTGGATAATAATACAAATGCATAGCTATCCTCTAACGACATCGATACAGTACACAGCTTCCATTTCATCCCCTCCAATAATGAATCAGGATGATCACAGCTTTCTCAGTCTTTCTGGCGTATTATGTTTATGTTGCTTTTTCGTTATCCTGCCCCTCCCGCCTCCAAATACAATAACCCACCATCCCCAGACGGCTACAAAGACATTTCCCCCTCCAACGAAAACGCCTAATCCACCTAATCCACCTGCATTCCAAAGCACTGCTCCAGAGATGGTAGTCAATCCCACCAAAACACCCAAAAGAGGAGTGCGAGATGGATTAGTAGAAGGCGGGGTGTATGTCGGGACCAAGATGAAGAGAGACACGAGGGACATGGCTATGAGGCCAAGGGACAAAGATAGGCAGAGAGTGTACTCGAGAGGGGTGAGACTGTCATAATGATTCTCGCGAGCTGCAGCTGCAGCATTGGCGACGGAAGAGGATGAAAAGGGAACAGTAGGCGGAGGCGTCTGGGAGAAGAAAATGAGGATGCGGGGGAATAAGAGAAGTGGTACAGCGAGTATGGCGAACCTGCTGGGAGTGTCAGGGATGCAATGTAGTGGGAGAGCGTGACAAAAACGGACCATGAAGAGAGGACGAGGGCCCATACAGAGATGGCGTCCAGCCCGGCGTCCTGCTGGAGATGTATGATTGCCTTTGCCTTTTCCTCTGCGGACCTGTACGCTTTGCCGAGGGAGCCGGCGGGCGGATCGGCGTGTCGCGGGGGGAGCGGAGGGGCTGATGCACCCAGGGGTTTGAGCTCGATGCCTTCTGCCATGCTGGGAAGACAATCTTGTATTCAATACCCGTAATCGTATAGTAGTAGCAGGTAATAGAGAAGCTGGTTAAAAGTAAATGCAGTGAGTGACGGATCATCGAATTTCACGGCCCATAATAGACCATAGTTCATACGTCATGATGCCCGTGCCTGAGTCCTCTATTAGGCAAGCACCGTCAACTGTCATCGTTTCTGCGCCTATTTCTCGGCTACATAACCCCGTCGGATAACCGGGCGGCGGTCTGTACGCCCGACGTGCTTTCTGACGAAATCATGATAAATCTCATCTCTTATTTCATCCCACATCGCTCTCTCCCACACATACCGCCATGTCTGCTTTCCTATCGGGCGCTTCGGTCCAGTGTGGACCTACATCTGCTCTCAAAAACGTCTCAGACAGGATCAACGTTGACCGTTCTCTACAACAGGTGCGCTGATGAGTGTCGATCACTTTGCAAGCTTATTTATAATGAGCTAACTTATCCCGTGGTAGGATCGACTAGCCTACACCTCGAATGCCTCTGGATCATCATCAAAGGTGGGTATGGAAGTATGCATTACATCCTATATTGATAGCTTGCATAGCAGCCATTCAGAGCTCAACTTGCTCAGCTGCCAGTCAACCAGTCCCCGAAGCAAGTTCCAGGACCTCCATCAACTTTTGACCTCTCTTCACTGAGGCAACAGCTTTCTCCTGTTCCATCAACTTCTCATGCCTCAGATTGGGCCAGCGATTTCGTCCCTCTGACAGGACCGACAGCATCGAAATACACCCGTTCTGTAGCTTCCACAAAGAGCGGTTGGCAGGAAGAGTTTAGCCAGCATGTTGCAGCCGCGCCTCCACTTGGAACCACAAGATCTCAGAAACCCCTATATAATGCTGGTCTTGCACCATGGGAGGTTCCAGAAACTCAATATCAACTTCAGCGCCCGGCATTGATGCGACCAAGCTTTCGGTCGCATGACATTCCGATTTCAGAAGCAAGCCTGACATTTCCTCGACCTGATATCCATGCAGCGGCTCCCGTTAGTAAATATGAAGAGCAAATTGGTCAACCAACCGGATCAGAAACTCTGCCTCTTGATGAATCTCAACAATTACTAGCTCGGACGGCCCGGTCCTTTGTAAGTAATCTGGAGACCCAGTCAGACATTTTATCTGCCAATCCCAAATTTGCACAAAGTAAATTCTTGTCTCTTCTGAGAGGCTTAGGTGACGAACAGGTTGTGGTCAAAGAAGGGCAAGAGGTAAAAGGTGAGGAGGTGGGTGAGGGTGCGACATTCGTTGAGCGGAACATTGTTGGAAACAATTGGGCGGAAGGTTTTGCCAAGCAAAAAGAGAAATCAATACCGCAAGAAGCCCCCACCTTGGCTGAAGCTGAATACCTCGAACGAAGATCGCCTTATCCTCCAGGTCAAAAAGAGTATCCAGCCCTGAATTCTTGGGTTCCGGCTTTGCCAACGCACACATTGGTTCCTCCCCAGACAGCTCCTCAAGCTGCCCGACTAGCCGCGAATAATGGTGCTTTGTGGGATCAACAGTATCATGATCAAGAAGCCCTCATACAATCTTCGGAATCGCCCGCACCCGAGCCAAGAAAGAATGTCCACTTTGACGAACACCC
Organism: Cryptococcus deneoformans JEC21; assembly: GCF_000091045.1. Classification (NCBI taxonomy): domain Eukaryota; kingdom Fungi; phylum Basidiomycota; class Tremellomycetes; order Tremellales; family Cryptococcaceae; genus Cryptococcus; species Cryptococcus deneoformans. Next base: position 659,010 of record NC_006684.1, read on the forward strand.
CGCTTCTCGAGAAAGGAGTGGTGTACCCAGCACTCTCGAGGAAGCCATTTCGTCTCCTGGCAACATCCCCGGCGCAGGTTGGGGTTGGAATGAACAAGGGCTAACTCACGACTTTGATGAAGATGTTTTTGAAGAGTTCAATGGTCAACTCAGACGGGCCCAAGAAAGTTTGGAAGGCGGAGTGGGGAAGCAAGAAAGTTGGGATAGGCTGCAAAGTGATTGGGAGGAATTTCAAAGGACAGAACCTGGCGTTGCACATTTCAGAGGCATGGGGACTGGCGACCAGTCAGAAAGATACATGTTCCAAAGTCGAAACCCTTATTCGACCGATGAAGAGGAGCTATATTTCGAAGTGTCTAGAGACTCACCTACCTTAAAAGTGAGTTGCATATCCCCTTCTTCTGTTTGATTCAGCCGTCTGACGTACATCCCAGGGTATACTTGAGCTTGAATCTGAAGTACAGAAAGATTCTACCTCACATGAAGCATGGTATGCCCTCGGCCTCAAGCAACAAGAGAATGAGCGCGAAGACCAAGCTATCTTGGCCCTATCCAAAGTCATTCAACTGAATCCGCAGTATCGGCCAGCGTATCTTGCCCTCGCTGTCAGCTATACAAATGAAGGGGAAAATGAGGCCGCGTGCACCATGCTGGAGGATTGGATTAGACTGAAGGACAGCAAAAATACAACCGGCGCTGATGGACAAAAAGGAAAAGACAGAAACAAACTCATTGAGAGTTTAATAGAAATTGCGAGGCAAACGCCGCACGAGATTGATGCTGATGTTCAGGTTGCACTCGGGGTGCTGTTCAATATGAGTGGGGGCCAGGTAAGTCGTCTTTCTTGTCAGCCATTGCGCGATTACTTATGACCATCTGGGACAGGATTATTCCAAAGCTGAGGATTGCTTTTTGGCGGCCTTGGAGGCCCGGCCTGAAGTAAGGCAGCTTGCTTCCTGTAATACATCTCGCAGATGCTAACTGCCCCTATAGGATTGGTTGTTGTACAACCGTCTCGGTGCAACACTTGCGAACAGCGGAAGATCCAGCGAAGCTGTACAGTACTACCATCAAGCTCTGAGGTTGCATCCCGGTTTTGTCCGAGCTTTGTAAGCATTTCACCACTATATCTCGGGTGATGCGAGCTTTCTAACGCAGCTCTTCTCTTCAGGTTCAATCTTGGCATCGCATACATGAATCTCGGTGAATATCAAACTGCCGCCCAATCAATCCTCGACGCCCTGAGGCTCCAGCACTCTGAGGCAAGTGAAGCCTATGCATACGGCCAGAATGGTGGAGGTGCAAAAGGTGTTACGAGCGAGACGCTATGGAATAGTCTAAAAGGCGCCTGCTTCTAGTAAGTGCTATATTCACCTCTCCAAACGTTTTTGATTCCTGTGTTAACGGATGGGTATCAAGTATGAATCGACAGGACCTTGTAAAAATCGTAGAAAAGAGAGATTTATCTGGTGAGTAGCCCTATCTGATGTGCGCCATCGCTAAATTTTTGTCAGGTCTGCCATTGAAATTTGTAGATGAAGAGCTCTAGATTGTATCATAATTGTAGCCTTTAGTTTATGCATATTTGAGTACTGCTGACAATAACTTTACAACAAGGATTTTTCAATCTCACAAACATTCTAAAAGTCGTATACATCCTGCCCCTGGTCCCTCACTGCACCGCCGACGACCACATTGCCCTCCCTCCCGAACCCATCCCCATACGGATCGTACGCCCCATTCGCACCTGCTGCATCTGGAGCGACTCCTTGTTCGGGACCCATACCCATCTCGATGTTCTTTGCTTGCTGTTGGAATTGAGCTTTGATGTGTACGGTTTGCCGGATCAGTTCATGACAAGCACGTTTGAGAGCCTCTGCAGGATTTGACCGCTCGTCGGTCTGGATTTTGAGAAGAATGTCGTTTTCAAGAGGGTGAGGAACTTTGTAGCCCGCGAAGAGAACAGTAGGGTCGAGCATTAATTGTCTTAACCAGTTGTCAGCACATCCATCATGAGATCAATTCAATGGCTTGCGGCTCACGCTCTGAGCATGTTTCCCAATGTATGATCCTGTCGTCGTATGACTATAGTGGAGGCGTTGGGCAGTTTGGGGTCCTCCGTGATCGTTAATCTGTCGAGTCCAACTCATTAACTTTTGATCCTTATGTATATATGTGCTTCGTAACGGTGTGATGGAGAAACTCACGGTTTCTCATCATCTTGTAACAACCATGAGTCAATCCTATTAGGCTGATTCATCCCGACTATCTACTATCAAAATAGGTGCGAAATGTGCAATATATAGATGTTCAACAGCACTGTGATGGCGTCAGCCCAAGTTACCACAATGTGATCATACACGACAGGAATCATAAGAAGAGTCATTAGTGGTCAAACGTTTTCGGCTGAGGCTGTCGACTCTCAATGAGAGAAGCGTCTATTCCGTGGATTGACAGATTATTATAGTTTGTTGAATAATCATGCGAAGATGCCAGGGTTTTTCAAATTGAGCATGGACTTACGGATATAATGTGGGGGTTATTGCTCATTCGGATGGGAAGAGAGGAGAAAGAATGACCGGGGAATGAAAGTGAATTGAAAAGAAAGAACGAAAGTGCAGCAAAGAAGCGGAATACAGTTTGGGGTCACTAAGTGGGTGCCCAGATAGCTTCATCTTTTTTGATTACGTCACATTTTTTTAAAGGTGCCTCCGCCGCCGGTCGCGGGTCAGGAGCCAAACTAATGTTCTGAGCAAGAAGCGCGTCGACGAAAAGACTTCCGGCGTGTAATTGATAAGATACTGAAGTCGTTGTCCATCCGCTAATATCTCCCGTAGCTCCCACATTCGTCAATCATTTTCAGGCATCTTTCTCAAACCGGTAGAGGATACGAAGTCATGCCGCTTTCATCTTCAAATTTTCATCCAAATCCTCCGACGGTTTTGATTCCATCAAAACGATCATCTGCGCGGACTCCTCGCTCTGGGTCCCTTTACAAGAAACATCGCTCGAACCCCAAAGAACAGCCAGAGGAAGAAAAAAAGGACATGTCGCAAATACTGTCAACACTGACAGCCATTATCATGGCTCAAAGTAATGCATTTCAGGCGCATGCCCAGAGATTCGACGCGTTCGCTGAAACAGTACAAACGCGCTTGGATTCCATCGAATCCAAATGTGATGATAGTCTGAATCGAAAAGAGCTTGGGATCATGGGCTCTCTAGGAGTTATTACTCAAGAAGTGAATACTCTTCGAGAAGAATTTTTATCCATCTTTTCCTCCGGAACCCGTTCCCGCTCCCGCCAAATAAGGCGCTCCCACAGGTCGGTCGCTCTCTCTTCCAGAGGTGCCCACGGTCATTCCCCCGCGGATTTCAATGATGGACAACGTCAGTCAAGTATGCCGAGTGACGGCGACAGTGGTCATGGCGGCGGGATTGTGGAAAGAGCTATCGCTAGGGAACTGAAGAGGCTAGGAGGTGCTCCAGTTTTAGCAGATGGGGAAACTACCATCCATTTCAATCCACGAAAAAGGTGGTCCAAAAACAGAGTGGACATCCTAGATATCGAGGAAGAATCAGATTTGGAATCGTGAGTAGCCTTTCAAGGGACAGTGTGGAAATTCACAGACAACCCAGGGATACTGGCTCCAGCTTATACCCCATGAGCTCCAGTCTTGAAAGAAGATTAGCAGATGACGATGAAGAGTCAGAGTCAGAGGAAGAGGAAGAGAATGAAGAAGAAACGGAATCCGAAGAAGCTGAAGAGACTGAAAGCTCAGAACTTATACGAGAAAATGGAGAGGGACACATGCACGAGAAAGAACCGTCTCTCAAGCGCGACAAGGTTTTGGCTGCCAGCAATGGTCACAATGTTGACGGTCATAAATGGCCCAAACTTGGGCCGGACTGTACGGAAGGACGCATGGTATGTCTTCTGGAGAAATCCTATATGAACTCACCCGTCTTCTAGAAAGTGATAGATTGTACAGCGGTATGTCTTCCTACATTTGATCCCTTAAAACTGACCTTTTCCATTACAATTTGACGGGAATGAAGTGTGATGGTCGGTAGGTTTCCCCATATCCCCGACTGAGTATACTCATTGACATATGCATATATCAGTGTACATTGGGCTTGCGCCGGTCTGGATCCGGAGGTCTCTATGCTTAAGAAATCTTGGTACTGCCCCAGCTGTACGCTTTTGATAAAGGATCTTAAACCGGCGATTGCTCGAAGGATGAAAGAGCGCGAGGAATTACCAAGAACGCAAGATAGAGAACGATGTTTGAGACCAGATTGCATCCATCAGTGAGTCAGATGAGGCAGCCAGCCATAGCCTGCACCGGTATCAATACATACTGAAGTTTCCGGTCAGCCAACCGGTCGATATGACTTCTGCAAAAGCAGAAGATGACAATTTATACTACATGTCTGGCATAGTAGGGTTAGTGGTAGCGTGAAGCTGAAATCTTCCACTTTGCCGGGCACTAACACTGGATATACAGGAGGCGCCATACCAAAGATCGTCCGAGAACTTTGCAATATTTGGTGCAGTGGAATGAATGGGAAGATTACGATTGTACATGGTTGGTCCTTGTCATTTGATTCGTTTGAGATAAACTAACTGCTGATATATGCTTATAGGGAACCACCTTCCAATATCCCCGCCGTGGATCTGCCCGGCTACAAGAGCCTGTTTTACAAGCAGGCTAAAAACGAGAACCTTGACCTGTCGAATAAGAAAACAGCGATTCTCTCTCAATTCTCGCAGTACTATGAAGCGGATGGAAGCTACAATGTAAAGCTATTGAAAAGATTGGGGGTGGAAGATAAGGACTGGTGGGGCTGGTAATTGTATGTGGGGTTTTGTGAATGGTTCGTTGTCACACGCATGTTTTGCTTACAGACTTTTATGTCTGTCGCGAGCTCCCCGTCCTCATGGGAGTGTAACTCTTGATGTCTTCACTTCTTCTGTTCGTTATGTTATGTATGTTATATACGGATACGCAGCCCGCCGAGTGCGAATTGCTGCTTTACTCTGTTTCCTTGCAGCGTCGTGGTGGAATTAACTGAGTGATCAACAGCATTTATTTGCCTTATTTGTCTGTCAAGCTCTGATATAACGATATAAGCGGTAACACTGAATCTAAGATATAGAATAGTAGCAGTTAATAGTTGCCTGTCGGCATTCTTGATCTTCAACATCAATATTATGATCAGATGCGAATGATATTTTGAGTTGCTTGTTACGGTCTTAGTAATACCTGCATACCAATCTATTTGCTCTATTGAAATGGTTACAGCTGCAGTTGTACAACGCCCAAGATGAGAAACTTCTATTTTCTTTCATGACAGCAGTGTCTTTCATTCCCTCTTCACCACGCTCTCCTAACCATCCCATTCTTCATGCCCTCACGTTATAGGTCTGCGTACTTTTAATTCCACCTCCGGCAGCCTTCGGTTCCTCCTTATCGTCCAACCTAGGTTGTTCCTTTTCTGAATCCACGCATGCAATATCCCGTCCCCTGTCACCATCATCTTGGACCTCCTTGTCTACCATGAGACCATGACCGACCAAAGTGGGAGCTGTTGGCATGGGAGTGGTCGATGCACCCTCAATTCCCGCTTCGCTGTCTGATTGCTGCTTCTCAGCTTCCCTAGCACGGCGTCGCTTGGCAATGGGGTTGAGAATAAAGTAGAGAATAACTACAATGCTGTCGAGTATGACGACAAGAGCGTAAGACACCTATGTAACCTGTTAGTGGATGGACGGCAGGGTGAAGGAAGGAAAGGCAGATGAATAACTGACGAAAGCAGCGATATCAAGGTCTTCCCGGAAAAACAGGCTCAGAAAAGAAAAAACACCTCCCAGAATATCGACAACCATGAAAAGTACAGAAATGCCAATGACTTCACGATATTTGTAGATCTCCCAATATTGTGGTCTTGATATTTGTCAGCAGAGTTCCACGGACAACACGTTTTAGGCGGCTCACAGTAGCGCAACAGCCAAAAGGACGGCAGAGATATATCCATACATCAAGATTGGCCACTCTGATCCATTTCGTTGCCCCGCCTATGACCATGGTCAGCAATCTACTCGAACGAGCGCATTGATCGGTAACCTTACCCAGAGCGCATACACACTACCGGTCTCGAACCCGGCGAAAATACAACAAAAGCCGAAGAATATCGCCCACACGGATTTGAGAGAGTAGCCTCTGTCATAATGCAGACACTGACACCAAGAGACGGCGGCTAGCACTCCAAAGGCCTGTGGCTGGATCTGCAATGGGATAGATAGTTTCTGAGCCACGATGTAAGCACCAAGGAACAAAGATGCCAAAGCCCATATGCTTTTTTTTTTGGTCAGTGAATTTACCAGACTATATAATGACAAAATATGACTCACAACATGAGTGAAGCTGATAACCCCTTGGTCGTCTTCTCGCGATGTGATTTGATGATTTGTGGAAGGATTTGAATCATCCACAAGATCGCACCAATGGTCCCCAAAGCATTCTCGGCGGCGTGGTTCTCTTTCATTGCCTGTAATGGTGTCGTGTGACTAGAGGAGCAGCAGTTACGGTGACGATAATCAAGAGACAGCAGGTCAATGCCGGTCTGTGAATCTCAAACTCTAGACGACGTGGTTATAAAAGTTGAGGGAAACAGACAATATTGGTACAGTAAATCATGATTATGGTTCTATATTGGAGCGATAAGCCAGCAAGAGTTAATGGTAACGAGAGACGCATCATGAGCATGAGCTACTTCGGAAAAGAGAGACGATTTTTCTCCGGCGACTCAACGGTTTAGGCAAAATTAGTAATTCCTGTAGGCGATTTCCGCCAAGCTCGCCTGGAAGTGCCTCCACCTACCTGCCTCAGCTTAGAATAGCGACCGCCAATAATAATTATGACAAATTTGCCAGAAAAGTTACTCACCCGCCGTAGAACATGGTGTGCTATTTTCGACAGCATGCATGCGACAAGCCATTCCGCATAGGTGGAATTGTAGGCAGTGATTGGCGAGATAGCAACGAACAGACGAACGACAGCACTTCTTATTGCCACGATTAATTGACTCACTTCGTCTTTATCTCTCTTCGCTTTCTCCCAATGACTTTTTTTACCCTTTCAATCTTCCTACCTCGACTATGCAACATTTTTACACGCCTTTACGTTTTCACACTCCCCATGGAAATGTTTCGTCTTGTTCCATGATCATCAACGGGGCAAACAAAGCAGCGGCTCTCGCGGATCGGGTAGAGCACGGACTATTGCGTCGTGGAGCGAGAACAGTCTTGATCTTTGCGCTGAAGGAGCCAAGGAGGTTTGCCAAATGGCAAATGATCATCAGCATCCTATCAACCTTGCTCATTCCTTTCGACAAATTGTCGTTTTAACCAAATCATCATTTTAGCTTCATCGCATCAACTATCGCCTATCGCCTACCGTGCAGTGGAGAGGTGGCGCAGATTGAAAGTAACAAGGCGAAAACGCAAGGACTGATACTACATCTCCGAGCCAATCCCCTATCTGGTATCTACACTAATATCTGCGATTTGAGGTCCCGACACGTGGCTACCTCATCCGGAGGGTAAGCAAGTAGGGGCAGTTTGAACCGACTACCCGCGGAAGGTGTTCAGCGTGAATAAATTGCAGCAGTGTTCGGCAGAATCTGAGAGGTGAGCTTTCCACGATTACGTTCACCTGAATTAGGCTAGAAAATGTATCAGCCTTGTTCAGCTCTCGCTAGCCTCAAACTCATAGCGCGGAACCTGCTGGAAGTGGGTCGTTGGATGCGAAATCAGGATCTGTCTGTGCGTTGTCGGATACCTTTCTGGGTCTTGGGTGACCCACCACTGAGGGTGGTTGATGGTACCTCTGCACTAAAAGGTCTCACCATGCACTTTTAGCGGTACGCCCATTTCGCCATGCTCCCCGGAAATCTCTCCTATCAGCCGACTCTCACACCTGCCCCAGAGCTAAAAGCCCCCGCGTTGTTTCCTCAGTCCCTTCCATCCTCCCAGCTATCCACCACAGTTGACTCACCTACTTTGCCGCCCGCTAGGTCTCGTTCCGATATGAACCAGTCGTCCTACGGGTATCTATTGGACCAACCCTCGCCAAAGAACCAGCCGCTAGAGCTGCATTTCCCCTCCATCACCCACCCGCCACACACCACTGATGGCAGCGCCCATATCCCGAAACCTCATCCCCATCTGGCCAGTTAGCTATTCCATCCACAGACAAGTTTAGCTGACGTTATCACCATGCAGATTTCGCCTGTTATTTATATCAACTCTTATCCACAAGACCTCCCCAATAGCCTACTGCTAGACTGCTTAGAAGGATGCCCCGTTAAAATTACACTTCCACCTGTTGTACTGCCTGACGTCCGCCTCATGCCAGATGCCTATTATGACTGGATGCCCAGATCAGGTGCGTGACATCAGTTGTTGCTCAGGCTCCACCACTGATTA
>NC_006684.1:670000-680000 GCF_000091045.1 Cryptococcus deneoformans JEC21
AGTTTGTAAATGCAGAGGATGATGATGAGTCTTTATGTGAATTGTAAGCCACTTCTTGTCCTTCCATCTGATCTGAGTAGCTTGTTGACAAAGTTTCACTAGAGTGCTTTATCCGGCCCTGTTCCATGCCAAATTAGAGTGTTTCCTTAGTTCTCGTGAATTTCGATAAAAAAAGTAGATGGACAGACTGTGTATCGTCCAATTTGAGCCCAAAAATTCAAAATCGTTTTGCTTTATGCGTGGAACCTAATTGCACCGCATTTGGCCCTTGATATCTCTAGTATAACTATACAGATTACGTTACATCATAATGGCCTATAAACAAAGGGTCCGATATACACTTTAAATCGCTGTTTGCAGACCGACGAGGGGATGTCCAGTCTTGGGATCCCAGTGACTTGTCGCTTCGTTCAACAATATGACAGTACTTTTTGACGACACCAACCCTTCTCTGGACAATGCGGCTTCAAAGTTTTTCACTAATTTGGTATCGTGAGGTTTCAGGTTGGCACGGTATTCCCTGATGCCATTTATTCAGCGGGCCAATCCAAGAAAGGTTTTTGAGATGATGTGGATTTGAAACGGTGGGGAAAAAAAAAGAAGTGGAACGGACGCACCATGAGCATTCGTGTATACCATAGCCATCCCATTTGACCAAGTATTGCGTTTCCCTTTCGATCCTCTTGCCCTTTCTCATCATGGACCGTCTTCCAAGGAGCCGCTCGACGACAAAGACTTGTTCTTCTATGAGATCTTGTGGTTTTATATCATCCCTAAAAATTATGTTGCATCAGCCATCGAAAAGCGTTTTCCCCCGCCCACATCCGGGAGAAAATTGGCGGGTGCTTACAAAAGTATACAATTCGATCGGATACATCTCTCTTGTTGACTGGGCTCGACCGTCTGTTTCGTGAGTCCATGGTATTTGACGAGGTAACGACAGTCAAAACAGAGCCAGCTCTTGTCGGACATGTCGGATGTTTCTTTAAGACCTGCACAGCACCAGTGGCAGCTTATTACAATAGTAGATGTGTATCGTCAGTATATGTATGAATGAATGAATGGATTGGTCGATTTTTGGGGGGCCTTTTGATTTTTGATTTTGGGCGGGCGAACAGGGAGGGGACTTACCGACCATGGCACTACAGACAGATCCCGCAAGCGGTTAGCCTCTTTGATCGATTTGAGGATGATGTACAAGAAAAGGATCGCTCACCCAGTCACAAGCGATTTCTTGCTGTCATTGCAAATATTATTAGCAACATGGTATTGATAGAATGTTTTTGGGCATGAAAGCAACTCGCCATGGTTCCGACCAATGAATAGGCCCTTTTGGGTGGCCATCTTCCTTTGGTTCTCCTAGATCCATCACTCGCTGGTAACAGCGCCGTTGTTGATGTGCTTGCTTCTCCTTGTATACTGTAGTACTCTGGGCTGCTGCTGCTGCTGCTGCGAGAAGAAGCGGCGAGAGCATTGTCGACTGCAAGTGGGGTAGAGACGGACGATAAAGAGTCAGGGAGCCAGAGGCCGTTGTTGATGATGTTGTTGTTGTGCGCGCCATCCGTTTCCATGTCATCGTCAGTATCGGGTTCGAGGTGGTCTGTAAAGTTGTTGGGGATGAGAGCCTGCGGGCTGACGGTAGGCAGGATGGGGTCATTTGCAGGATTGCTATGCGGGGTATTCAGCATCTAGGAGTCTGATTTAAAACAGGGATGCATATGCTGAACGTACGTGAAGTAATTATTGGCATGACCATGTTCTCTTCCCGGGAGAGTCGTATCCACCTCATCATCCACACCGGTCAAGTCAATAGCGATTGACGTGTCTTGACTCTCAACTACAATTTGGTTATCAACCGTGTCTGGTGGCTGAACCTTGACGGCCTGTTGCTCATCGAGGTCCTCGATTGCTTGTTCCCTCGACCATAAAGGCGTAAGGGTCTGTTCCAAATCCGCATGGGCTTGGCCAGAGCTAGTGGCTACCCCATTCGACGCGAATGCTCCTGCGTGCCCACCCGAAGTATGGTAGTCTATGGACGAGAGATTTCCCATCGGCATCAGCATACCCTGTGACTGGCGCATCAACACCGCCAGGGCACCTTCCAGCCTCCCGACTCTTTCCCGTAAATCCATCTCTACGCTCGTAGCTTTGGTTTTGCTCCGCTCTACTTCGAGTTCAGCGAGGGCTAGCTTGCCTACCCACTTTGACTCCAGGCTCTCGAATCGCGTCTGCCATCTCGTTTCTTGCTCTGCAAGCTTGCGATTGAAGTGACGTTCTTGCGAGTCGAGCTTGGCATTGAAAGAATTGATAGCCATTACAAGACTCTGTTGGCTACCGGGTTTGCGGAGAGAAAGGGGCTCGGGAGGGTCTATGCGTGGCCGTTTGTGGGCGACATCACCACTTTCCCGCAAGGGACTGGAAAGCGCATGGCGTTTTTGACATTTACCTGTTGCTGATGCCGGCTGCGAAGGCTGTCTGTCCATCATGAGACTTGGCGTGCGGAGACGCGAGACCACGCTCTAATGGTGTTTAGGGAGCGGAGGAAGCTGGACAGACGGCGCATCTGGTGTATCTTATCTCTGGGCGTAATTAATAATTGCTACTTGAACAAGACGGCCAATTTAAATACTCGGTGGCTGCCACGTGGGTTTCACCTTGCAAACCTTAAAGCTAGTCATCAGGCACAGATGTTTTCGAGAAGATCTGTTGCAACGAGACCTTGCCTTGCGGGCGCAAATCCCGCTGTCAGAAAGCTCCCTCCTCTTCCCATCGTCCATCTCCCCCCCCCCCCACCCCCGGCATGCCCCGCTACCTCCGGATATACATCGCCGTCGCCGCACTCGCCCTCCTCGCCGCCGTGCACTACCACCTGCAGCCGTTCTCCCTCGCAAGACGCCGCACGCCCTCCACCGCACAGTCGTACCCCCTCGGTCTGTCGGCAGAAGACGGCCAGCTCGTCGACAGCGCAGGCCTTGTTGTTGACGAGAAGGGCCTGGTATCCTACTCGCCGGGCCATGCGGCCAGACATCCCGTCGAGATACTCATCGAACGGGGCAAAACGCTGGCAGACGAGACGGAGAGCAAGATCGCAAGTGTCAAGTCTCTGAAGGATTCCGCAATGGACTATGTCACGGCGTTTGGCATGAAGCCGCCCCAAGGGTTTGAGGCATGGTGCGTTGTTGCGAATACAGTCTTCTTATTGTCTGCGCTGACCTCTCGACGCCAGGTATGCCTATACGCAAAGCGTGCCTGCACCTCACCCGCTTTCTATCCCCTCACTTATCCCTCTTGCCCATAGACCCATGCTTCCTTTCCTTTCCCACTCAGCTTCAATATTGCGTGAGCGGGTTGAGGCGCTACGTGAAACTGCCGAGTCCATCTTTACATTGACATTCGTTCCTGATGGCCAGGGAGATCGAGGTACAGCCTGTACGGCGAATGAAAAATGGAATAAAATGGACTGGCGCGTAAGGGGCAAGGGCAGGGTGCTGGTCAGAGGTGCGGCCGGCTGGAGCTGGAGGTGCAAGTAAGTCGTACGTCGTTCACAACGGGAGCTGAGCTCACAGAGATTCGATGCAGCAATACTCTGTCTCTCCTCTTACCATTACTCCCTCTCATGCCTGAAAAAATGTTCAGCCATAATCCTCCACTGGAGCTCGCTTTTTCTACCGAAGATGGGCCTCGCGGTTTGGTCCACAACACTTTCCGAGAACGAAGCGAAAACTTGGCCCGTGCAGGTAGATGTATGTATCTTGTTCCAAACCATAAGATTGAAGTATTGACGACTTTTTTCTTCTTCTTATAAGTATGGCCAAAAAGTCAACTGCACCAGGCCGAACAGGCCATGAGATGGACTTATGGGTTTTCCTGGTCATGTCCCGAACATACCCCTCTCAAAGATCATGCCGCAGACGTGATCCTTAATGATTTACCCGACATCGTGTCTGCCCAATCACAACATGTAAAGGAACCCAAGACATTTATCGCCGATTTTGACAGGAGCGTAGATTATTGCGTGAACCCTGATCTTATGAATTCTGTAAGTGGCTTGTAGCATGTTCCCTTTTTTTCGTTAGCTGATGATCGCAGCATAACATGCTATTATCCGATCAGAGTATAGCAGCAGCGAATCTCATTCCTGCTTTGGTCGCCTGCAAAGTAAGCCACTAGTTATTGGATATGACCAGCTCCTGGACATCTCTGACGTTACTGTCTTTTCTTTTAGACCAAATGGAATTCAGATCTTGTGGGCGTACCCCTCGATGGTGTTTACGGTACATCTCTCGCCCTCCTTTTCTTTTGATTCTCTGCTTACAACCCAACCATGTTTTTAGAAACTGTCAAATTTGTTCCCTGGGAAGACAAGGAGGTCAGCAAAGCATTCTGGGTATATTATTACTTTTTCCGCCTTTCACCTACTACGAGTTGAGATGACTAAAGCTTCAAATGCAGCGAGGTTCAGCCACAGGCCTCTTCCACGACAAGAACAAACCATGGCGCCAGTCTCAGCGTGAACGTCTTCACTGGTTCGGCACCAACATGACCGGCACCGTCCCCTTGCTCTTACCCGATGGATCGATCAAGGATTGGGACCGGGCCGATTTGGTGGATAAGTGGTTGGATATTGGGTTGAGCGGTGGGCCGACACAGGTGAGTCGTGGCTGAGATAAAATGGCAGTTTGTGGATTCCCTTTTCTTTTCTTCTTGTTAACTCGACGATCTGTACAAGTGTGATGCCGAGGACGGAAGTTGTGCTGCGATGGCCGAGGAAATCGATTTCAAAAACCGGGTCACTAAACAAGACGCTATCAAGTGAGAAGCATTCTTGTTCAAGACACGCGTTTGAAGCCTGGCTGATTTAATTTACTTGTAGATATAAATATGTCATTGACGTGGACGGGTGAGTCTGTGTACCGTTTGGCGGGGGAACAAACATTGTTTAACTTTATATATTCTTTTTGAAAGTAACGGTTGGAGCTCGAGGTTTAGGAGGCTGTTACAGGGTAACAATGTAGTCTTCAAGAGCACTCTTTATGTGAGTGGTCCGTCTCTCAATTGACAAAATCATTAGCTGATGCGAATAAACCCAGCCTGAATGGTTCCATGTAAGCCAATTTTTTTTTTTTTAAATGTTCACACAACGTACCAGTAACTCACCAAATCCTTCAGGAAATACTAATTCCCTGGTACCACTATGTTCCCACAAAACTCGACTACTCTGACGTCTTGTACGTTATTTTACATGGGCTAATCTGTCTGCCTCTGCGAACACGTCAAACTGATGAATTATCTTTTTTAAATTTTTGTTGGGAGAGCAGCGACACCCTGGCCTTCTTTCAAGGATCACCTGATGGCAGTATCCCAGGTCGGGACGATCTCGCCAAAGAGATTGCCGGCCATGCGTACAAATTCGTGCAGGAAAGATGGAGGGAAGAGGATATGAGGTCGTTCATGTACCTCCTCATTTTAGAGGTGAGTCGTTTTTTTTTTTCCCACATCCACCAGGATCTGGTCCAGTCGTCAAGAGTCTGATAATTTGTAGTACTGGCGTTTGATGTCTGATGATAGGAAAGCGGCTTCGTATCAGGGGTGATTTAGGGGGTTTTTTTTATAGGATTCAATAGGTTCGTATAGATTAGTCTTTGGGTTTACATTTTTATATGAAGGACGTTCGTATGATAGCGGTCATACCGGTTTCTGATACCACTGATAAGTGGTTCTATTCCGCTCATTCTTATTTACAGGTAATTCAGTTTAAGCAAAAGCGTTGTTAACGGTTATACACCGTACAAGTTATTCGCACATGCGTCCAGCACCTTGTCGTCACTTATAAAAATGGATAGGTATTTTCAAGGCTTTCCCAAAATATTCTTGTGCCTGTACTTTATATGCAGCGACGGAGACCTTGGCCATGGGTATATAGGACATCATGTCCATAGTCGACAACTTTGGCCGAACACCTTTTCAACCATCTGTCTATATTCGAAAGCGGCATTATAGGATAAAGAGCGACAGCAGAGAACCCGACTAGAGATATTTTATTATTTTATTTCCAAAACTTTCATGATCCAGCAACATTCTTCATGCCTCAACCAGACGGGCCTCTTCCCTCTCCCCAGTCTTCACATACTCTACCTGGCCTTCCACCGTTTCCGAAATCTCCCCGTCAGTGGTGAATTCTGTGGTAGTCGCCGATGGAGGCACAGTGTCCTCACCGCGAGGAAGAGGAAGGAATCTTGAAGGAAGGGCAGCCGAGTGAATCCGAGTAGGTGTAATGAGCCGGTCATGATCGGTAGTTGACGTATCATCCTTTTTATCGTCTTCCTTTGCTACAGATACAGGGACCACGGCTTGAGGCTGGCGGAGATAGTCGCCAACAGGACCTTCCCTACCAGCCAACAACCATGCTATGACCCTGCCTTCGGGCATCTCTACACCACCACGTTTTCCTTCACCCTGACCAGGCTCCAGATCAGGATATGGTACACCAAACTGTGTAAGGATTGCATTCAACAGCAGACGGCATTCTGAAGCTGATGTTGCATGGTCAAGGAGATTACGCAGGGGCACAAGATCCTGCTTCGGAACAGCATCTCGGGGCGTGACGGGCTCACTTGTCAGCTCCCGAGGTATAAGGGACACCGATTGCGGTCCAACCTCCTCAGTAGGCACTCCAGAAGAGGCAGGTATAAGTGTTGGCTGGTCGGACTCAGATGACCGCTGATCTTCAGGTTTTGCTCTGGCCAGAATAGGCGAATGTTCACCATCAGAGCCCTCGTTTGCAGTGGTGAAACTCAACGTGCACGCAGGCGAACTGACTGTTGGAGATTCAAAGGGTGTTACAGAAAGGTTCTTAGAAGGAGTGAGGAAGGTAGTGGCAGCAGTGAGAGAAGTTGTTTTGCCGATAACAAGAGGCTTCTTTTCATTCCTGTTTGGTGACGACAACCTTACTCGACTTTCACTGGACATATTGACCGGATCAATAGGGTTAATGACGGAAGCATGCGTCACGTCTGGCCCGGCAATCTTTTCCATCGACCCAATTCCAAAACGAGACTGGACTGTCTGATGAAATGTAGCCCCTGGGGATCTGTAAACCATGTTTTCTCCAAATGCTGGCGCTGGCTCGCGCACAGGTGCAACCTTTGGAGGTGTCTGTGTTCTAGGCGGAGACACATGCTGTTGCTGAAATATTGGCGCTGAATATTCAATTGCAGCAAGTGGCGCTGGCGGAAGGGGAGGTTCAGACTGATCATTTCTGAACACAGATTGCATTCCTGTCATCATATTTCCCATTGACTTTTGCTTCCTCACTTCCAACATCCGACCCCCTTTGCCCTGGGCAGTTGAGGAATGAGAGTTGGGTTGCGAAAGACTGGTCGAAGACAAGGGTTGCCCTTGAGTTCGAGAATGTTGCTTGACAGCCGGCGGTGGACGATATTTGTCGTCATCCTGCTTTTTGGACGAAAGGGAAACTTTCGAGATGAAACCTCTGAAACCCTTGGATTTTGAAGATTTTGGTTGCCCAATATGGGACTCGTCATCTGCCATCAAACCTGGAGGGGGTTCGCTATTGAAAAAATCTGCAAGCTCTTGTGCTTCTGTCCTGTTTCTCCTCTGAACGTGAACAAACTCGTCGTCCTCAGACGGCACATCTGCATCACTTGCATTGGACGCGAATGGCGTGATGTAAAAGGCTTCTTTAACACGAGCGGAAGGCGACTTGGTTTGTGATGGACTATTTATCGGTCCTAGGGCAGCTTTACGCATGCCGGAACTCGCGGACGCCGGGGGTTGGGGAGGCGGAGGCGGCGGCGTACCCAGTATCACGGCCGGTACAGTCCTCTTGGTGGGGGTCTGCTTTGATTCCAGAGCTACAAAAGTGTCATCCGCCAAAAGACCGAATAGGCTCTCTTTTTCGGACCTTGTGGCGCCTCGCAATTCCTCCTCCTCGTCTTGTTCTTGAATGATCTTTGCCGTTCTTGCGATAAGCTTTCGGGCAGATTCATTAGTGTGTCTTGAGCCAAGAGACGGGCGGGAAGGGGGAGTGGATACCGAAGTGGGGGATGAAGATTGCTCGACCAGGTTGGGCGGGGGAGTCAGAGGGCCTGTAGGGACCGGAACCCGAGTGATCGAATGAGAACGTCGCTTGTCATTGAGATGACCTGCTGAAGGGCTATGAATATCTGCCAAATGAGGCTCCCTCTTGCGATTAGCAGCCTATATTATATTAACATATTATAACTCTGAACTCAACAGATGCATTGGCACACTTACCTCAAAACTCTTAAGTCTGCCTGGGGTTAAACTGACTTTGCGTGTTTCTCCGCTCCTGACGAGCTTGTCGAACTCGTCTTGCGCTTCCTTCCCGTCCGCTTCGTCTTGGCTCTGATTTCCTTCTTGCTCATAAGTGTCGTGAAAGGCCCCAAGGATAAATCTGGTATTCGCGCTGAGTGCGCTGCCTGAACGCTCGTGCTGAGCACGTTGAAGGATCTTGGTGACGGGTGAGCCGGTCGGCCCACGTTTAATAAGCGTAGAACCCTTTAGGATAATGCCTCCGGCGATACCGCCTGTTGAACTTGTTTCAAGCGATGGGGAGCCTATTCGAGTGCTGCGGGCAGTATCAATTGATGCGTCCTCTCCTGGAGACGCAGTTGACAGTGCAGGGGAGGCACGACCTTGTGATCGGTTGTCCGGAGAAGAACGTGAAGCATTAAACCGTTTCGATCGAGAGCTGGACCGAATAGTTAATTCAAGTTGATCTTTGACTGCAGGACATGATTAGACAATTTCTGAACAATAAAAGGCTCACCCTTCATCCTCTTGAAAAACCCCCAGACAGACTCGTCTTCACACAGTGCTGTGTAGAGATCTTGAGGTCCAGCGACTGCCGTTCCAGAGTCTCGAGCTACAATGCGAGCGACCGATGACAGGATATGCTCACATACATGTCTATGATCGTTAAGTCGAATCACGCTTCTTTTGGCTAAACTTACTCGATGATGGCTGTGATCCACAAAGCCGACGGTACAATAGTCTCTTCACTGGCGTCACCTCCGACTTTTAGCCAATCGGCAACAGCTTGCTGCTCCTTGGTTTGGTCCGACTCGTCCTGTGGCGCAAGGGTCTTTCGAGAGGCCACCCGAAGATGTCAGGTTCCCGGTCACCAAAGCAGATTATCAACATGAACTTACCGAAAAAGCAACACATTTGGCACGCATCAGTTCAACAGCCTGTAGTAATGGAAAGCTCCTGCCAGTTCTGGTCCCGGAACCTTTCCCGTCCGGGGGATAGCCCCAAACGCTTCTCCCTTCTTGCCAGCTCCTCAGTTCTACTTCGGCCTCGGCCACAGCATTCCTGCCTAGCGCTCGCACTCCAGTAGTATCGCCTGTACCCCTGTCACCTGAAAAGAAGGAAGGAATGGCCTCTCGTCTGAGGTCAAGTGGATTGAGAGACCGGGCGGCGGTAAGGAGAGCAATGAGGAGTTCGTCTAGGAGCGTATTGAGATGAGTAAGGGCGGCGGCGGAGAAGGTTGTCGGGCGGAGGTCTGAGATGAGGGCGTTTGCTGAAGCGGCTGAGAGGTAGGGCGTGGGCTGGGCTGCGACTGGAGGAACGTGAGCTGTGCGGCGGGGGCGGTTGACTCACCTGCCATGGCGAGGATGATCGGGATGTGCCGGTGGCAAACAAGCAGTAGGTAATGCAGTGAGGAAGAAGGAAGAAAGATTGGAACACAAAATGGGGAGGCGAGCTAGGAGTATTTTGTTATTCATCGACCAAAGGATGACAATGAATCAAAGTGCTCGAGCCATAGCCTCGTTATGTAGATCCTATAGGTCTGAGAGTCGCCGCACTATGGTCTTTTGGCTCTTCTTTGTTGTTATTTTTCTTCCAGCGATGCATTGTCCATTGTCCACTCCTGTTCTATCCTCCATCTTCCGTTGCGGGTGGCGAGTGGCGAATTGCCGTGAGTGACTCCTTTGATCTACGCAATTTCAGCCGA
>NC_006684.1:685000-695000 GCF_000091045.1 Cryptococcus deneoformans JEC21
CTTTTCTCTTGTCTCTTCGTTGAATACGTAGTATGCGTAGAAACTGATGTGGAGAAATAACTCCTTATGGAAGATGTTCAAACTAGCTCCCAAGTACTACCTGTTTAAATCCATGCACGAACCCTAGCCAAGAAGATACATACCTATTTGCCACCTTATAGCCCAGGCGGCCTATCGTCCTTCCTTCTTGCCGTAGTTTCCGCTCTTTCCCTCATACTTCTTCCGTCTCGTGGTACCTCGCCTGGGCCCAAAACAAAACATACTTCCGGAAAGAAGATGATGATGATGGTGATGGTCTTTCTAGCTGAACCCAAAACGTCGAAAGGTGCAAAACAATAACATCTTCTGCATATCCGACTTCGCCAAGGGACAGGCGGATCATGATATCAGCCTATTAACGCTTCCCAGACCTTAGCGCTCATTATAAGCTACTGATCCGAAAAGCGGAAAGTAGTCATCGTAGCTCTTGCACCTATTGCCTTTCTGGACTCCATGTCAATTCCGCTCGAAGTTCAAAGTGATAAACCCAAATAGACTAAAACAATGGTTTTCAGCTCTTACATATTTTGAATCTATCAGCCCTTGCATCTCCCATAACAATCTCATCATGAGTGACCCAACGTCTCAATACAACTTTTATTACCAAATACCAGTCACCGATGACAATCGAAACCAAGGCACACAGGTTCGACCACCGACAGTGCCCAGCCAACAGGAAGGGTCATTGCATGGTCCTCAACCTTCATATATACCCATCCGACCAACTCCCATCCTAGGCTATCCTCCGCTACCTAGCCCTAGCCAGGCTTTCGTCAACCCTGGAGAGATCTTCCTTTCTGCACATGCCGGTGTCAATCAGACAGTTACCCCTTCAACTGAGTCCGTTTTCTCAGACGAGCGGCCTGCTCAGCTGCTGGACAGCAACATCGACGAATCTACCACTTTTGGTGGCCATAGCAGATTTGGTCAACCAGGTACACAATCCAGCTTATCTATTGATCCTTTCCTTCTTGAACGGCGGGACTCGCAAGGGCCGCTTCTCCATCCCAGCGAACCATGGTCATTTCGCGCGGATACCGTGCACGCTGGCCCATCGACGGGTTTCCAGGGCCTTGCACTTCCTCCCAAGAGCGGCATAGACACGGATGTTCTGGAAGATGTGATCGAGGTAGGTGAGGCCGACGAGGTGGTGGAGGAGGAGGAAAAGGAGGGAGAAGGAGGAGGTAACGAAAGCGAGTCAAGCGAGTATATAGATCCGAGTTCCAAGGCAAAGGGTAAAGGAAAGGCAAGGCAGGAGGCTCCAAAGGAAACTGCCGTGAAAAGGAAGAGGGGACGCCCCAGAAAGAATGTAGAGCAACCATCCGCACGAGCGGAAGAAGAAAACCGGGCAGGTCAGAAGAAGAAGGGAAAGGGTAAGGGAACTTCTGGAAAAGGAGGCTGGAACAGGAGACCCAAGGCTTGTACAGCGTGCAACAACCGCCACATACGGGTAAGTCCTCGCCTTTTGTATTCCAGTCTAAACCGTGCTTACGAATTATATCAGTGTATAGGTGGACCACCTTGCAACTACTGCGTCAGCAGGAATAAAACCTGTATATTGGACACAGACTCACTGGAAAAGAAACGAACGCCACCGTTGACCACTAGTCATCCATTTGAAGGGCCTTCCGCCTCGTCTTCGTCCAATGTCCCTCTAACACGTCATCAACAGTCGCAAGCGGAAGAGATACCTCCGAAGAAAAAAAAGAAATCGTCCTCTTAACAACGAAGACCCGTCCTCCCCCAAGTACAAATATCCTCAACAGTGGTGACAAGACAAAGACCATTTGCGATTATGCGAGACTTGCTGCCTATTGCGTTAGAAGTCAATAACGATCCATCAGTAGTTTACACCAGTCATGACCATCAGTTGTTGTATATGAGATACACGACCTGTCTACCTACCGTGCAATTCACTCAACCCGTTCAATGCATAATGCTAGTCAATGCTAATGTGAAAGAGATGCAAGCAATGTAGAGTGAGCTTAAGTGGCTGTCAAAATAGCAGATTTCTTGTTGTTTGTTTTGAAAAAGGAGTGTTTGGAAGATGAGAAAAAGATAGCGATGTCGGTTGATTAATCTTCGCTAACATCGCCGAATCTGAAAAAATAATCAGCTATCTTACTGATGTGCCACGCGTGAAACACTCACTCAAAGATACCGAGCCTGTCTGCTTTGGCTCCCTCTCCCGCATCCTGAAGCTTCCTGACGATTTGAGGATAGGAATTCAAGTACTTGCAAGACTTGTCAATAGTGGCCAGACCTTCTCTCACCAGGTCAGCATTCAAGCATGCCAAGGGGTCCTCCTTGATATTGGGGTCGGCGGGGTCGATGAGCCTAAGGTGCAACAGATTACCCTCGCGCTGGTCGATGTTTGCAATGAGCTTGAGACCTTCGGTAAGGTATTCGAACCGCCGGTAAGCTTCGGGCCCATACTCGCTTGAGCGAGGTACAAGTTTGACGAAACTGTTTTTTACAATGAGCATCTGTATTTTGCGGTTGGAACGGTCTTAATACGCACCTAAGACGAGCTTCCTTGGCCTGACCCGGAAGACTCTTGAACTTTTCGTCTAAAGGCCTTATCTTGGAGAAGGGCACAGTGTCTTCATCTCCGTAATCGATCAAGTACACCTGTGCCTCCTTCTTGATCGCGCTGGCTCTCTTGACTCGCGCTCGGTACCACCGATCGTCCTTGCTAAATTTGGCCGAGACAAGATCGCCAGTTTTGGGAGTGAAAGAGGAGGTGGCAGCTGCTGAGGCTTGACGGTGGTGGAGAGAAAAGTCAGACATGAGCTTTTCCAGGGCGGCAACACCTATATTCAGTATTTTGTGAGCAAAAAAAAAGGTTAAAATCATTGCGAAATCGTCAGGATAACTCACTGTCCTTCTCAAGAATCTGCACTGAGAAAGTGAATGGTTCGGATTCCTTCACAGAAGAGATGTAGACATCCTTGTAATCCACCGGAAGAGCAGAAGATTCGTCGACAGCGGCTGCGGTAGAAGTCTCCTCTTCCTGTACTAAAGACCAGATCTGTCAAGATGAACGTTAGGAAGAGTCCATCAAGCAAAATAAGATGGTCGACACACATTCTTCTTTTCTTTCTTCGCTTGCTCCTCAGCAGCCAGCAACTCCTTTCCGAAGGGCAAAAGCTCAGCAGATCGCTCGTGAACAAAAGCGAGACTACACTGTGTCAGTGCTGATCTTGATGAGCAAGCAGATTACACGGTTCGCTCACCCTTCCCGCGCGAGCTCCACGGCGACATTTACACCTCCAGAAGCATACATCGTACCGATGAAACCTCCCGATCGGTCGGTGGAGTCAAACGCTATGCGGAATATGCGTCAGTGACCGGCTGCGCAAAAGTTGTCTTGCTGCAGTATGCACTGACCAATCTCAACATCACGTTGCAAGTATCTAGAAGCAAACTTGAGTGACTCGGCTCCAAAAGGTTCAGGCTTCTCAGAAGCGTTTCTAGCTGTTCGAGGAGCACGGATACCTTTTATAGAAAATTTCTGTCAGAGATATCTGGTGGAAGCTTTGGGTAAGAGTACGGATCCGACATACCAGCGAGGACAAAAGTGACCTTGGTGTGCTCCTTGGGCATGTAGAGCTTGAATCTAGATCCAGCGCTAACGAACTCGACCTGGCATTGTCCCATCAGAAAGCGTATGACATCGAGTGAGATAGAAAGACGTACAACAGCATTATGCTTTCCTTGCCTCTTCCATTGCGGCAGGTAGCTAGACGCCATGCTGGCCCTTTCAGACGCGTCGACGATACGAGGCATAGAAACATCTTTGGCAGAGTGAACACCGCGGCCTTCGGTTTGAGCTGTTTGTTCGGCCACGATGAGCTTGTCGAGTTCGAGAGAACGATCCTCATCATCACGTCTGTGTCGAATAACAGTTGCAAGGCCTTTCTCGATCAGTTGTTCAGCAACGTTGCTGACCCAGTAATCAGCATCAGCATCTTGTTAAAGTGTATGATGAATCTAGTAATAGACAAACTTGTTCTGGTTGCCATAACGGATGGTTACGCATTCGCGTTCCTCAAAATCTCCCTCTTTGGGCTTGACGTAGTCGACGTGAACGTTGACTTGTTTTCCGATCAATCGCTTTCGCAAGAATCTTGTGGAAAAGGGATCAGCGAAATGATTTTCTCCATGGGTTTTAACAATGCCACATACTCCTTGGCTTCATTGGCCCAGTAGGTCTGCTTGGCATCCACGCCCCTATAATCTATTCAGCGCCCAATTCACGGCTTCTGTATCGTCAGAGAGCTTACTTGGGACCTCTGACAGAGGACAGTTGAACTCTTCTTTCCTTTCCTCCTTCGCCCTTTTCAACAACACTCACTTGATCTGAACCCCAAATCCTAACGACCGTGGCCTCAAAGTCAGTACCTTTGGTAGTCGCGACAGCAGTGGGGGCTGCAGAGGCTGCGCTATTGGTGGCAGTAGCTCGTTGAGGCTGATAATTTTCCCAGATACCTTGTTTTTTATCCTTGGCGGCCTTCTCGGCAGCACGAAGCTTGTCAAGACCGCCATATGGAGCGAGGAGTCCAACATGCCAGTCAACCACCTTGGCAAGACCAGCAGCAAGGAGAAACTCGGCAATGTTACCCTTGGGGTGGATAGCGGTACCGATGATCACAGTGGAACCAGTTGAAGGAGCAGGGAGACCGTTGGAGCCGGGTAATCCGGCGCCTGAACCTTTACTGGGCTGGGTTTGTTGAAGTGGGGAGGCGCCAAGCGACGCGGGGGCAGAAAGGAGTCGGACCTTGATGTGTCGTTGAAGCATACGGACTTCGGTAAAGTACTTGGCTTCGTCTCCCCATGGCTCGGCGTTGGAGGCTTCGCCATCACGAGGGTTCCCGGATCGTGGAGATTTGGCGCCAGCGAGGACAAGGTTGATGAACTGATGGTTGTGCTCGTCGAGGAGAAGTCGGACACGGAGTTGAGTACCGTCGCGGACCTGCTCGACGATGGCTGATGGGGGTTTAGGCAGAGGTTAGAACTCAAAAAGCACTTGATCAGGATAATCCTCACTCACCATCAATCTCTTCATCCTTGTGGTCAGCAATGAAAGCTTGAGGGTCAGTAGGCATTTGAAACGCTACAGTGCGCTGGTTTTCGGGCTGTTCGTCCCAGATTCCTTTGCCTTCTGACTTGGCTTGCGCCTCAATGACTCGGAGGTTTTCTCGTTTCTTAGCTTCTTCGGCACCAAGTCGGCGAACAGCCTCATCACCTTCCCCGACACCATCTCTCATTTTAGCCCATCCCTGGGCCAGGATCAAGGAAGCAACATCCTGTGGAGGCGATCCTGGTCCAGCGGGAGCAATACAGAGAGACACAAACTCGCGGTTCTGGCATTCAGATGAATATCGTCAGTCGATTTTGTATATAGATGGTCTGACTTGTGAACTGACTGGTCCTGTGGAGGATTCGATGGTATGAGTGATTGTGAAAGCCACTTCTTTTCCTAGAAGAAGAGAACAGAGGTACTCTCTGGCTGAAAAGGCATGGGGCTATGGCGCACAGGAGACGGTGTCAGCATCGGCGTATCCCTCAGCGCTAATGAGGTTGACAAACCTCATCTTCACGGGTCATGGACCCAAGTCTAGGGGCCTGAATACCAGCTATGTGGAGGATACTGCGTATAGACACTGTGAGCGCATGGACGAGGATGATATTGAAACAGGACTGACCGCTCCTTAGGGACTTTGCCCTTTTCAGGTGCCTCTTTTGCGCGGACGACGACGGTGTCGCCTGACATGACATCTAGAGATCAGAGGAGTCAGAGCCGTCCATATCCACGCGGAGTATAACATCTGGGTGTTCGGTGCTTACATTTAACAATCTAGATGGCGGTGGAAAGGTCGAGATGGAACATTAGAAAGCAGATGAGCGCGGACATTGTAGAGTGAAGTTGGGCTCTGGCTTACGGCTCTGGTTGTCATTCTGGAAGTGAATCTGCGTGTGTATGGTGGGTGCACTGCGAAGGGAAAAGGCGGGTGCGTGGTGGCATCGTTGTACAGCAAGTCACAACAGCAGCCACGTGACGTAGATTGCCACACTCCATTACGTAACATTTGTTTTGACGAGTCAAGAGATCGAAGAGTAAGGAACGGCTCGTGGGTGGATGCGATAAGAACAGGAAGCCGTGACAGAGCCAGCGAACAGTATAGTACAGCAGTAGAGAGCAGCGTCGCAGGAGAATAGAGTGCTGCAGACATACTCCACCACACGGCCATACAAGCACAGAAGCCCAGCACGATATAGCACGACAGCCGCACGCCATATCTGCAGCAGAGCGAAAGGAGCGATATATACCCGGGCAGCCTCCTTTGAGCGGACTTGAGTAAGTAGACAATCACAGTCACCATGTCCCGTTTCTCCCTCTCTATATATCAGCCTCCACGCGCTGACTGCTGCATAAGGTACTTCAGCATTATCAGCCCACCACTCTGGCTATCTCAGTCATAAACCATGTGCCGTCTGGTATGTATCAAACATTGCCTCACCCCATGTACCCTTATTCACACTCTGAAACAGCTCGTCTACAAGGGCACGGAGTCCATACAGATATCCCATCTCGTCACCCGTCCCAGACATAGTATCATCAACCAGGCTTTCGAGTCCAAGCTGCGTATGCCCAGCAGTCGTCCGCTCAACGTGAGCTTCCATCCCAGTCGCTTTCAAATACGCAGAAATATCTAATAAAAATTAGGCGGATGGCTTCGGTATAGGCTGGTACGATCCTCTCCCCGCAATCCCTGCTTCCGCCGCACCTCGCCCCGCTACTTCTCCTGTACCTTCTTCAACACCGTGTACCTGTCCCAACGTTGTCACTGCTCAAGCTTCGCACTCACAAGCGTACGATGTCCAGGGAAACTATCCGGTAGATGCCGACGGACAGATGGATGAGAACACTTTGGAAGTGATGAAAGAGCGAGAGGTTGAGAGAGAGCTGGAGAATGAGAGGCCATGCTTGTTCAAGTCTATATCGCCGGTAAGTATGACCGCTTGAGACAGTACAGCATTTCTAACAAAGGTCAAAAGGCATGGAGTAATGCCAATCTCACCCGTCTGGCTGAAAAGATTCGCTCTTCCCTTGTATTGTACGTCTACTAATTTGAATGAGAAAGTATTTCATTTGACAACTTTCCTTCCAGTGCTCACGTCCGAGCCTCCACCATGTCTGGTGCTCCAAGCGAAGACAATTGCCATCCATGGATGTTTGATAAACTAATGTGGATGCACAATGGCGAGATCAACGATTTCCCCAAAATCAAGCGGGCGTTGCAACAAAGTCTACCTGAAGAGCTGTTCTTGTACCCTTCGGGATATACCGGTGAGTCTCAGGCGGTATGTTTCGGATCCGATGCAAGCTTACATATGATGATCAGACTCCGAATGGGCGTTCATGGTGTTCCTCTCCAAAGTAAGTGTTAATAAACATTCGTCAGATCTTGACAATTTGACGATATTTGCCAGCTGAAAAACCCCCACGCTCGATCATTCACCCATGTCGAATTACGGGACGCCATGATGGAGACCATTCATTGCATCAACAAGTTATGCAAGGAAGCTGGTTGTGTGAGTTTATCAATCCTTTCCATTATTTTTTCCTTTCCTACCCCCTTGCTAACATGTTTTGTAGACCGGCCCATCATTGATGAATTTTGTCGTCACTGATGGCTCTACCGTTGTCGCGACGCGCTATATCTCGTCCCGAACGTCCGAAGCCTCTTCCCTATTCTTCTCCTCTGGCACGTCCTTTGACGAGTATCAAGGTTCTGGAAGGGGCCTCTATAGGATGACAAAGGCGGACAAGCGGGAGAACATCATTATGATCGCGAGTGAGCCATTGACGTTCGAAAGGAGCGATTGGATGGAGGTGAAGACCAACACCATGATGGTCATTACTCCAAAAGTACGTGTGTCATATGCAGAATCAATGGGTAAGCAGCCAGTGCTGACAAGAAGAAAAAAAAAAAAGATGAATCTGCTTCAGATCCCCATTATTGATGAGTACTGGGTCCCTCCTCAAGACCCAGCGAGTCTCACTCGTTCGCGCGATTTCGCTATAAAGCGCGGTTATGGTCTCGGTTTCGCATCCGAGGAAGCGGCCAAGCACGAAATTGCGGCTGCCACATGAGGAGCTGGCTTTTCTTCAATCTCGAGTACCCATTCATCAACATCTTGTACATTATCATATTAGCATGCTCATACAACCAATCGCAGGCTGCATTGCGGCCCATTAAACTTTGCATATATTCATACCATGCACAATGATGAACCGCCGTCGTAAAACATTGAATCGAATCAAATCATTGCATTATTATTATCACGAGTAAATTATAAAAAATTATAATTTCAACACCATTCTTTGTGTTAGCCTCTCACGTTATCCTTCTTCACCATCTGAAAAGTCTGTTTTCCATCTTGTGGTAAGCAATCAACTTGCTTGAAATTTCCTTTTGTTCCCTGGTCCACTGATCCCTCGCAAGAGCTCCCGAAGCGCACTCCAGAGACTTCATAAATTCCACCCGCTTCTTCTCCAATCTACCCACCCAGCGCTCGGCCACTGATGGTTTCTTGAAGGTGCAGACTATAGCCTGATAAGTGGCAATCTTATTGTAGTGCACATGGGCGAAGCGAAAGTATCCAGCAGTTCCAATAATGCTCTGGATAGATTTAATGGCTTGGGCAAGCACCTTCTTGGCGTTTTTGACGGCCTTGCGAGGGCTCTTGCCGTTTTCAAGCTTGGAGAGAGCCGCGTCCCACGCGATGCGAATCAAAGTTTGTTCCAGGACATAACAATCCTTGACGTCTTTGTAGGACGCTGTAACAGAGACAGGAAGACGGACCGCAACCTGGATGGAAAGTCCAAAGTAGGTAAAAGGGTCTCGCGAAATGGAGGTGACAATGTAGCCCTTGGGAATGCTTTCATAGGTTGTTCGGACCTTGGCAAGCGACGGGTGCATTGGGTCTTTCTTAGGAATAAGACCAGCATGCGAGTAGGCAACGCCGAGAAGCTTTTGCTCTGTAGAAGCAAATTGGTTGATGTTGCCAAATGATATGCGGGAGAGAAGACGCTTACTCAAAGACCGGCGGACTTTGCTAGAGGTAAAAGCGGATGACATGGTACGAAATGTTCATTTGACTTGATGGGAGGTAGTTGCTTGCAGTAAAGGGCGAATATGGGATTTGCGAGTTGAGTGCTGTGAAGATACAAATTTCCCTTTTCTACGGCTACTCATGATCGTTATTATTCCTTGCTCCTATTCCATTTTATATCCGCACGATCATTGGTTTCCGCGCAAAAGTGTTATAAAGGTCATGTTTGTCATCCCTATACGCATTTCGTGGACATACGGCCATCTTCAGTGTGATACAATCGAGAAAAAGGGGATTTTTTGGAGGTCGGATAAAAGACTGGTCCTAAATCTTTATTAGGCCATGTATGAAAAAAAAGGTGAATTTTGACCGCGTGATTCTCGGCGTTTCAACCGCCTGGACAGAAAAGACATGCAGTATCGAACATTTCCTACGCTTGTGCAGCGGAAAGAGGAAGAAATGGTTTCATCGATGATGGTTATCCGCTACACGAGTCCTTTGAACGACTAAATTCGCATCGGTGTTCTGAAGGTGGTCAGAAGTAGTAATGGAGGGCCCACATCGAGCAATGTCGTCATGTAGCGATACCATTTCGATCATATGAGTTTTCCGGATGGTGTGCAAACGAGCCAGAGATGAAACTGCCGAACAAAGAAGCGATGAAGTCGGAGAATGGCAGAGCGAAACGGGCGGAACGGACGAATAGAGGTCTATTATATTCTTATAGCGTGCGTGAGACGGAGATGATGCCGGTGTCCCGGTGAAATTCAGAAGGATCAACATGGCTCTGTTGTTCCAGATTGGGACAGATCAAGCATGGTTAACAGGTTTGGGGCTG
>NC_006684.1:707500-747500 GCF_000091045.1 Cryptococcus deneoformans JEC21
AACTGATAGCCATTGAGTCTCTATAACCATTGATCGTAGGCGACAATGGTATATCGCCTCTTGAATCTCTCCTACGAGTCCAAGACGGCGATCTTCCTTTTTGTTGAGGACTAGGAAAATTGAGAGAGTAAGAAGGATATGCGGGATTGACAAGATACCGTTGATGAGATACGGAAAATGTCACAGGCGACGGCAAGATGGAAGGGTTCTGGGCAGGGATAGTGCCTGATTCGGGAAGGGAAGGAGAAACTGGAGCAGAGATCGAGTCGGTTGATACAGATACCCGAGGAGGAGTAGATGGAGTATTTTGAGCAGAAAAGGCTTTGAGCAAAGTCAATGTTAAAGTCACAGACAGTTCGTTGACATCAACTTACTTTCAAAGGAATTTGCTGCCTCTTCACTCCCACCATTCTTTTTCGCATTTAATTTTCTTGGTTGGATATCCAGAGGTTCACCTATCGTGATCGGCGCTAAAAGTTTCTTAGGGCCGGAGGAGATAACATCATCTGCAGCCAAGGTTTGATCATTCAGCGGCATTTCGGGCGTCCCGATTTCCAAATACGTCCCATCATCGCTGCCTTCGGATACTGGACGAAATTTGCCCTCGGACAATTCTTGCTCCGTCTGATATACAACCGTCTGGGACTGTTTCACTTCGCCAGGACTACTAGTCTGTCGGGTGTAGGGAATGGCGGGTAGAGATGATGTATCATGGGAGGGAAGACTTGACGTAGTTTGTGAGTCAATAGGGGTTCGAAAGAACAATCCCTTTTTTGTAGCTTTGCGTCAGAACTAGGTAATCGGCTATATCGCGGAATCGCCAACCACTCACTTGAAAGTCTTCATCCGCGGCCGTACTTGGAGTATCACCCAACTTTGGATCGAACTCCTTCTTTCTGCCTTTCATTTCTGCTTTGGTGCAGGCCATCTCATCATTAGCACCGCCAAATGCGGTGGGCCCGCTCTTTTCTTGTTCGTCCATGACACCTACACTGGCGGCCGTTTCTCCCTTTCTCGCATTCGTATAACCACCATTAACAGACCTCAGAGAAGGGACTGGCAACACAGCAGACGAATTGTTGGCAGCTTCAAAAGCTGCAGATGTCGCTGTCGTATTCACATTGCTGATGTTTGTCGACGTCGACACCGCTAGAGGTTTAACAGGTGATATATTATATTCCTGCCGGCGGTAGCCCAATGGACTTTGGAGCGGCGATTGGAAAGCTTGCTTAAGACGTGCCCGTTGATGTTGCTTGGCTAAAAAGGCTCGTGCTTTTGATGATCCTGTAGACCCATTGGAAAGGCGTTTCTCCTCGATCGAATGTCTAGAATCTTGAGAATATCTGACTGAGGATTCAGGGGCAATCCGGCTAGTGTCAACCACAGGTGACAAGGGGGGTAGCGCTAATCCTTCATCTGCGTTTGCAGTTGCAGGACTTGGAGTATCAACCCGTTCCACGGGAGCTTGTGGGGCCTCAAAACCTCCCGTATCTGGCGATATCGCCACACCGATAGAATCAGGGCAAGGTGACACGGGCAGATCATTTGGAATGACGAGCAAGTCTGCCTCGGGCGGCAAATTAGGCAAAGGCTTTGACAGATCGAGTGGTGGCAGGATATTATTTGTCCTTTCCATCTTTGTTGCCCGTTGAGTAGGCGTTCCTCGGCCGACGACGACGACCAGACCTCTATCAGCAACGGAAGGTTGTTTAAAGTGTAATGATGGACCTGAATGAGGGGCCGGGGGTTGATTGCATGATGGCTTACTAGAGGCAAAGCTATTGAGGAGGTTTGGATGACTCCTAGTGTGGCCAGGAGTATACAGACCTTGAGGGACTGGAGACTCTGACCTATGGCGTGAAACGGAGTTGGAGGCATCAGGCCTTTTGGCCGGGAATCCATCGCGCTTGATAGTAGAGGCAGATTTGGCAAAGGTAAACCTTTCTGGGATCTCGCTTGGCTTCTCACTTGCAACGGGCTCCAGAAGCCCTCGATTTCGATCGTTTTTACGAATATCCTTCTCTGATACGGACGAGCCTCCACTGTGCCGTGTCCACCGGTTTCCCAACGATGTAGACCTTTTTCTCCCTTGTATGATTCCCAAATTCAAACTGGACATTGAGTTGCTCTTACCCCTTTCTCTGCTGCGACGTCGTTCTCTTTCTCGTGCTTTTGTGTTACCAACAGGTAGGGCATCTGGTGGCGGTTCTGCACGGCAACCTAGACTGATAGCTCGTCCTCTTCTCTCGACATAACCTGCCCATTCTTCCCTTTCCCTCATCCTTGCTTTACCATTCTCCAAAACTTTTTCAGTGTCATCGGACGTCGTCATTGTCGTAAGACTACCTATGCTGCTACGTCTGCCATGCCGGTCTTGCAGCGGTTGAGCAAGCAGATTAGGACGGGGGAAAATGAACAGCTCACTGCTGGAAGAAGGCTCCCATTGCCTAGGTTCTTCCTTGGTAGTATAAAGATCATGCTGCTGGTGTTTTGGCCGATGAGGAGCAGATACCGTCCGCTGTCGTTTCTCACGGTCCATATCCTGATGGTCAAGGAACGAACCGCGTGCGTACCTAGGAGTATCATCTCTGGTGCCTTTGGTACTTTCCCTTAATTGACGGTTGAGGGGAGAGAATAATATGTTGGGTTCCGCTAGGCCGGTTGGTACCGAGGTGTAAGATGGGGAGAGTGATGCATGGTGGGACTTGTTCAAATGTGATGACGGGGAGAGCGCCGAAGTGGATGCACCTCTTTGATGTCGAGAGTGGTATTTTCGACCTCCTGCAGCAGCGTTGACAAAGTCTTCCTGGCCTCGTCTGTTCCCTTTTCCGTGGGGTTTCAAGGTGGCGACATCTCCCAGACCACCTCCGCACATGACACTCAACAGATTGCCATGAGACGCCGATTTATGGGGAGCTCGATGACTTTTAGCTTCCGTTTCATTGGTTTGAACTTGGGACGGAGGCGATATTCGGCCAGTATAGGGGATGTACCACTCATCGGCCGTTGGCCGAGGCGGTACATCATCGGCAGAGGTAGTATGTGATCGACCTCGGATGTTGCTGAATTTATGGAGGATGTCCATGATGTGGGCCTGTCGTAATAATCTAGTAGATGGATGAGATGGCAAAGTACAACGGCAAAGTCAAAATAGATAGTTGGTTGAATGACTGGGAATGATGCCGTCTGTCGTCAACATGATGTACTTTGGTAGGGACCTATAGCAAAGGAGGAAATGACGTTTAACGCACCTTGTCGTTGACGCGAGTGGAGTCCACGACGAGGAGCTCTGTTATTTGTCTTCTATACGATATAATGTCTATAATACGATGAAAAATCGCGAGTAAAAGAAATGGAAGGGCGAAGCGGTAACGACAGCACGGAAGGAGAGATATCGTAAGGAGTGTCCCGAAGCCGTTCGAAGCTGAGATCGAGGTGGGGCGGGACGACTGTCTGCGGAAGCTGGGGCTATGTTTGGGGCACTGGCGGTCGCATGGCAAAGTGTGTGGCTTTGCACTGAGCAGCCCAGAGTATAAAGGGAGGCCGAGACCCAGAGTATAAGAGAATACCGATAGAGAAAATGGTAATGTTCCACTGTGAAGACGCGTTTTTGTAATCCAAATACACATGCATTACACTCCACTTACATATTCATCGCACTCTCATTAATACTTTCAACCACAGGTTTGTAATCAAGCAGCCTCCACTTTGTAATTCACCATTGCGTCACTACGTACTCCTAGCCTCATTTTCGACCACGGCGTGACTGACAAGAATATGACATACATATCGCAAGAGGGTTTACAATTGACTTTGTTCTCATCCCGAACTATCACTTCTCCAATTCCCACCGACCATCGGTCCCTGCCCTCCTTGCTGTCCTCCTAGAGGCGGACCCATGACGCCGGTGCTGTTCATACCTCCCAGTCCAAACACAGAGTTCAAGCCTTGACTCGCACTATGATTTCCTTTACCCATTTTCTGCATTGCCAGTTGCATCTGCATTTGCATCGGCATCTGATTTTGACGTAGAGTGTTCAAGTTCCCACCTGCACGAAGCTGGAGACCATTGGTGCCCGTCATGAATTGATCTCCACCTTGTCCCGAAGCGCCGCCTCCATTACCCTGCAGGTTACCGGGGAACCCTGGCAAATTGCTTAAAGAAGAGTTACTTGACTGTAAGGCGGCAAGTTGAGCAGGATTAAGGGACTGAAGCTGAGAAAGGAATGAGGGATTTAGACCTTGCGCTCCGGGAGGAACGGGCATGGGAGGAGGTTTAGTTAAATTAGGCGTTTGAGAAGGCGCAGGAGGTTGAGGGGCTTGATATGGAAGTTGGGCTTGCGGTTGCGCAGGAGGAGGAGGAGGAGGGAGGGAAACGTTGGAGGTCGTACCAGGCGTTGACTGAGCACCATCCACGGGCTGGGGATTGCCTCTTGATATCGGACGAGTATTTGTGGAAGGGGTAGAAGATGGTAAACTTGGGGGATTGATGGTAGGCGTTGGTTGGGTATTGGACGTTTCTGATTCTGGGTTTTTGACTGAACCATTGGGGATGCTTGGTCCAGCCTCAGCGGTTGACACCTTGCGCTTTTTGCTGGGCGGTGTCGGAGGCGGACTGCGCCCATGGGTGTAGTACTCGTCTGATCTACGGTCGTAGAGGAGTTGCTGAGTGGAAAAGTCCCATTGGGGTCCTCGGTCCTTGCGCGCCTGTACCAATAAAGAGTTCCTGCCGACAATGTCAATGGGGGATCAACATGTTGATTTAGCAACAAGATAAACACACCAATAGCTTGTGCTCTTTTTTATAGCCTCCTTTTCCTTTTCCGTCAACTTCTTTTCACCTTTTGGCTTGGTTTCTTCTACCACAATAGTAGAGACTTCTGGGACTTCGCCGTTTGCCAGCATTTCTTGTTCCCTCGCAATCTCTGCCAGGCGCTTTTGTCTCCGCTTCCAGTGAAGATGTGAAAGATCAGGCAATTGGTACTTCAACCTTGCCTCGAGCGTCGCGGGGCTCGCTGTCGGGGTACCGATACTGGCTGACGGCGTGCCGGGATTTGCTACAGGTGTGGATATGCCGGCGTGCAACGCGGTAGCCGCAGAGATGGGTGACCCAGGCGTGCCACCAACCGAGTCGTCCACGTGCGGTATTGAATGCTGTTGTTTCTCTTTCTCATCCCTTTTCTCAAGATCGTCATCCTTGTCGCCCTGATGCGGGCCCGGTGGGAGTTTGAGATACCGAACGCGGTACTCTTCGAGCTGGTCGGGAGATAAGAGGGACTGGATGTCGAGTTTCTGGCCGTTTTTTGCGGCGATACGCTGTGCTTCTAGGAGGACATCTAGGGATGGCGGCGGGGTTCTGGATGGGATGGGCGGCGGGAGGATAAGCTGTATAGTTTTTGAGTTGGGCATTTTTGTGACGAAGTGTATAGACAAGAGTTCGTTGTTGTTGCACAATACCGCTAATAAACTCATGAATATCCCGAAATGGGCCGGAAACCCCGAGTTTTAGGTTGGAAATGATTTTGTTCCCATGGATTAAATGGGAAAATTCGCCCAGAACCCGACGCAACGTTTGTACACCTTGTCATCGCTGCTCAAAAGGAGTGGTTTTTGTAAATAACTTTTCCCATCTTCAATTAAATCCCACACAAATAACATACAAAAAAAAAAACAAAAGAGTCTGCACTGCAGGACAGCACAGCGACTATTCACGATATATTCACGACCAACGACCATCTCCCAAGAAAGAGCGACGAACACGACCCATTCAATGAGGTTATAGCAATCACAGCCCGCAGACGATAGCGAACAGGCAATGCCAGCGAGAGAGGTGTATTTCAAAAGGCCAGCTACCAGATGCCAACTGGAAGAAATCCGCACAAGACATGATGGTCAGCAGCGAATTATGCAACTGGACTGCGAAAAGGGCTGCAGCAAGGGAACACAGCCGCGCCAGCGCTTAAACCGAAGATACAAGTCTCCAGACTTGATCAATATCTCAGTTATGGTCGTACTGCTTTGTATACTGTCCATGCTATCATCGGCGGTTGCGCAAACAGCAACCGGCTCGTCATCTTCAAAAGCCACTGCAACCTCTATTTTACCACGCCAGGCTTTTCCCGCAACCGTCTCTCTGCCACCACTTAACAGTTCTCATCCTCTTCTCCAGCTGGCACTCCCATCGACATCGTCCCTCTACCTGACGTTTTCAGTATGTTCACTAACATCCAATACGACGATTCTCCCAACTGTTTTGATCTCTACTTCCTCACCGGCCTCATTCAATCTCGGTTCAAAACCGATCAGAGACGCTTCTGCAGGCGGTGTACCCACCTCTTCCGGGGGTAAGGGGTATAATTACAAAAGTGGGAAGAATGGAGCTACATGGGAGTTAGCATGGAGTAGCGGATTTGGGAACTGGACTCTGAATGGGACCAGTGAAACTCAAGTTCATCTTTTGCTGGGACTAGGTTTGGGATCTGATGGCTCGACGTTGAATACGACCGGTGTGGGTAATGGCAACGTTGTAGTGCAGATGGGGGCTTCAACCAGTGGTAGGTAGTCTCTTTTTTTGGGTGAGTAGGTGGAGACTTTCGAGTTAAAACGTGAATAGGCCCCTTGCATGCGTTATCGGCGGTATATCCTCGACTTGGAGATACGACGTCTACTTCCGCTTTAATATTCTCCCCGCTTCTCTACTCCTCCCCCCAGCCTGAACCATCCTACCCGAACTATACACTTCCAGGTGCCCAGCTAGCCTTTCCAGACTTTTCATACTCTGAGCCACTGAACTCAAGTCTGTCGAGCAACTTGACTCTCATCGTGGTACCCACAAATTCTTCTCCTACTTCCACTGGTTTGGACAACTCTATATGCGCCATAAATGCTGCTTCTGCGAACAGCAGTGTCTCAGGAGCGAATAACACTATTCTACAAAGCTTTCAGCCGGAATGGATGACTGTTGGCGACGAGCAAGGATTTAGGAGTTATTGGGTATTGGGCGACTTGACTGAGCAAGGAAATTATACAGCTTGGCTGAGCGATGATAACGGCGTGTTGAGCCAGCCTGCTTGGTTTGCGACCAAACCAGGTACGTCAATTTATTTCTTTGGAAGCGGGGTGTCAAAAAGTTCATGCCCACGAACTGCAAGCTGACTGCAGTCATTATAGCCGATTTTCCGTGTCAGTTGGTCCTGCCGAATGATGTATGCCCCAACCTGGGCTACTCTGCGCCTCTTGATGCAAATTCTACGACTGTCACTTCTCCGTCAGGAGAGACAATCTCGTCAACATCGCCTATCCAGACACTCCCCGACGAACTTTTAGAATTGATCATTCAAAACCTCGAGGCATTTTCCACCACTTTATTGTCTCACGCATGTGGAAGGGATCTATTTTCACATGTGTCATCATGCCTAGACTGCTATTCTGCTTACAGAGACTGGTTGTGCCGGATAGTGGTCCCGCAATGTGGTGACGCGAACGGTACCACGAGTGCTACAGCCATCGAGACCGCCACAAGCACAAGCACAAGCAGTGGCACTTTTCCCACACCATCGACTGTCCTTCGTACGCCATCTTCACCTCGTAATCCGTCACTTCCTATCCCGGCATACTCGTATTATGAACTACTCCCCTGCATGTCGACCTGTAACAGGGCCGATCGCTCATGCCCGGTAACCATGGGCATCAGGTGCCCGAAACGCAAGGTGAATGCCGCAAAGAGCTATGCGTTTGTGGGAGACGACCATAGTTATGGTGACGGGAGCGCAGAGCAAGGGGTCACCGCACAAGATCGCTGGGGAAATAGATGGTGTAACGGATAGAGTAGAGGTGTGATTAAAGCCATGTTATGTTGGTTGTACAGTAGTATGTATTGCATAATAGGATATGCATGTGGGATTCTTGCATGCATACACATCCCGCCTGCTGTTATTTTGCGGCTATGTACGATTATGACATACATAGTGTAGAACACAACGCATGATCGAGTAATCATCACGTTATGCCAGCCTCGGCCAAGTCCCCCGTTCCCGCTTGTGTACCGCAGACTGCTTTGTTGACTTGTATATTCACATTCGCATCTCTTTTTCTCTTTCCCTTTCCCCCACTTCACTCCCCGCAAGTATGCCATCCCCCAAGTCTCCCCTTTCTGTCCTCCCTGCGAACCCCATCCACTCCAGAAACAGCCACCACAAACGAGTACCACGCCCGCTCGCTCCGCCCGGGCAGCAGGTGCCAGCGACCGACGCTCCCGGGCACGCCAGAGATGCGGCAGAGACGGGTATGGCAATGACCGTGGGGATGGTACCCTCACCAGCTGGCCCAATGAGGACCCTAGCAGAGGCCTATGCCGACGCCCATACTCACCTGCATCCTTACCCCAACCATCCACCTCCCGCCGCTCCATCATTAGCACCACGACGTTCCGAAACGCTTCCAGTTAAGGACGCCAAAGAACGGGAACGAGAACGGGAAAGAGATAGAGACAGGGAGAAGAAACCTCTATTTGATTGGTTAGCCCGTAAGCTAACCACTGCCGGTCGGCGTCCTGGCATTGAGACTACAATGTCACCCAAGCAGCCCAGATCGAGAACGAGGTTGACAAGTATGCCGAAACCCCGAGCACTAGGGCTTTCGGGGGGAAAAGAGGAAAAGGAAACAGGAAGGGGAGAAAGTCGGGCCAGAATGTCCAGGGCAGATACATTTCCCAGCGTATCGTTCTCAATTTCAAGTGCTGCAAACACGCTTGACCGTGAACGCCGACGAGAAGCTAATAATCCCTACCCTTCACTCCCACTTGGGCAGGGCTTGAGGGGAAGACATAAGCAGGGGTTCATGGACGATGCGATGACATTGAGTACGACGCTGAGTGGTGGCTATAGCGCGGAAAATGATGGAGCCAGTGGTAGTGGACACGGGACGGCAAGTCGAAGGTCGAGCCAAAGTGGTGTTCTGGATGGTTTTGAAGAAGGTGATAGTGGCAGAGCAGATGATGATGCCAGCCTGAGACCGTTCCCGCCATCTGTTCGAGAGTCGCCAACGCTTTCTTCATACAGATCCAGATCAAACTCAATGCTTCATCATTCAGCTTATAGACGAACAATATACTCTGTCTCGTCTGCTGGAGGACTGGATGAAGATGGGGCAAGCTGTGACGGCAGTGAGGACGATGCAGATGAAGATGCACAGGGAGCAGACGAGGGAAGAAGCAGGCAGCGGAGGGTGAGCAGAGATGGATCGACGAGCACAAAACCCACAACGTGCATATCATTCGACTCTGGTCCTGGAATCGCTCATATTGCCCAAGGGTCGCATCCCAACGCCTCTCATAGATCTGCTTCTCAACATTCGTTGACCCAAACGGGTGGTGGGGAAAGCATTCCGAATATCCATACCTCCGAAGCGAGCACGCCTGTATCTCCGACGTCTCCTACTTCTACATCGCCCGCAAGCCCTCCACAACCAGCCCTAGGGTTACTTCAAGCCCCGAAACATACAAACCCTCATCCCGGACACAATCCACATCCATCATCCCCCCCAGACCCCAACGCTTCCACGTTGACGCTTGCATCATCCAACTTCGCATCGTCTCACACCCCTGGCGCAGGAGGTACAAGGAGCAGAGATAATGGGCCATCAAGCGTAATAGCTTCCCCAAGCGTTCTAACATGGGCTGAGCCGTCGTCCACCCCGCTCTCTGTTGCAGGTGGCGTTGAGCGTGAAAGAGATCGTGACCGATCTGCAGCCGAATATCCCCCTTCTATCCAGACTATGGGTCACCTCTCACTCTACGCGCCTTCGGTCTCAGTGTCTCTTCGTGGGGGCTTAAGGGGGGTAAGTGGAGAGCGCGGGGAAGGAGGAAGAGCCGACAGAGATGCCAGTGTGCGAGCAGTGAGGAGAAAAGGGAGTTGGGAGAGTTATGAGAGTCGGTGGAGTTGGAGAGGCGCCGGCGCCGGCGTCGGTCCTGGCGCAGGCCCAAGTAATGCCGGGACATCCCAAATAGCGGGGGCGATGACAAGCGGGGAAAGGGACAAGGGCGCAGCAGGTGCGAACGAGGGGAAGGAATTGGAAAGGGTACCCGAAAGTCCCCTGTTGTAGCAGTGAATAAATCTTAATTTCGTTAGTCCATGTCCGCCCCAAGATTGTACAAATTTGTCCTAATTATATCTGATCACATGTAGATGCAGTAACCTGTACATTCATATCATACAACACCCCACCCTTGCTTGCGTCTTCTTCCACCCTTTCTCTTTTACACACTCCACCATAGACTTGCAACACCCTTGGCATATCCGACAATCTCATTCCCGCTCAGCTTACTCTCCCCATAAATTCTGTCCACAAAGGTGATCGGAACCTCTCCCACAGTGTAACCCAAAGCCCGCGCTCGAACGATAATCTCCATCTGGAAAACGTAACCCTTGCTCGTGCATCTAGAGATGATGTCTTTGATGACGTGCAGGCGATACAGACGGAAACTGCCAGTCAAATCACTAACGCCGGGGGTGAGGACGGTATCTGCCAGGTAGTTGGCTCCGCGGGACACGAGTTTACGCTTGAGATCCCATCCGTAGACCCCACCAGGACCAAGCCCGATAGAAAGAGAGGAGGCAGTAGGTTTAGGAGACGGATGAGAGGAATATCGAGTCCCCGTGACAATGTCGAGGTTGTGGAGTTTTTGAAGCCTAGCAACGTCAGCTATAGTGGTTTATTTACGAAAAAAAAACACTTTTGAGGCTTACTTGATGAATTCGGGGATGAATTTGGGCTGCAGCAATATAAGCATGTATCACGCGGTTTTTCGCTCAAGGGAAACCATACATGATGTGAGAAATCGGCATCCATGATAATGACAAAGTTGCCAGTGCAATAATTCAACCCATGGACATACGCCGTCCTGCTCTCATCAGTATTCGACTTTGTTAGTAGAAGCAGAACTTACCCGAGACCAAGCTTACCCGCACGGGGTTTCAAGACCTATCAATATAATATCAGTCTATCTTTGCGGTTGATTCAAAAGGCGTGAAAAACTCACAATCTTGTCCTCTCCGTAAATTCCAGCAAGCTGCTTGGCAATTTCTTGGGTCCCATCCGGACTGGCATCGTCGACAATGACAATTTCCCAGTTGATTCCGCTGTGCCCCGCAATGTGAGCCTTTCTTTTCCCCATCAAATTACTAGTAGGACAATAGTGCGCACTCAGTTTCAAACGTTTTGGCCAGGAGCCAAACAATTACAGGAAGGTTCTTTCTTTCATTAT
Organism: Cryptococcus deneoformans JEC21; assembly: GCF_000091045.1. Classification (NCBI taxonomy): domain Eukaryota; kingdom Fungi; phylum Basidiomycota; class Tremellomycetes; order Tremellales; family Cryptococcaceae; genus Cryptococcus; species Cryptococcus deneoformans. The sequence continues at coordinate 718,764 of NC_006684.1, forward strand.
ATGTAGGTAAAATGACAGAGTACTTATCGGTAGCTGGTCAATCGCAGGAGTGTCAGAAAGAGCTGACCAGCAGTGATTCGGAGAATACGTACGAGATGGGGCGGTTTGAGCTGCGACTGAGGGCATGTTTATGGCGTAGGATTCGGACATGGAAGGCCTGAGAGGTGCAATACTCATTTGAACAACCGAACGAGAGAGCAATGAAACCAAAACACCCATCCTCGCAGCGAGCCGACGCTGTGGGATTCGGCTTCGACACGTCGAAAGGCCGAGACGCGCATGTTACGTAATATATGAGAGAGGGTTCGAGGTCGAACCGTCGAAGAAGACCTCACGAACATGGTTATACATGAAAACAATAAAGGGACTCAGCTAACTCTCTATAAGGGACACTTTGATACAGCCATAGCCTTCCAAACATTACTTTCAAACATCGTAAAAGGCCTGAAGACCGAGCTTCCGCTAGCCACATTCAATTTCACCTGCATCTTTCTCGAACTGGGAAAGCGCTAAACTTAGACATGACTACCTGAAACATTTCCAAAAATGTCTTAGGTCTTTCTTCATCTTATCTGGTGATCAGCGAGTCGTGTAACCTCCATTTGCTGGGACGTGCAAAATGTCAGCAACGAAGTTCCTTGTCATCTCATAAATCGACTTACAGAAGATGACTTGTCCGGTAATCCACTTATCCTTGCAAAGGAACTCCACCAATGGTGCAATATCTTTAATATCTGTGAGCCGTCCTGTGAGCGCCTGGCTTTTATGGAAAGCAACGGCATCTTCAGTCTCTTGCCCGTAAAAGAAGGGAGTGTCCATTGGCCCCGGAGCCACACAGTTGACCCTAATATTCTTAGGCTGAAGCCTATAATATATAAATGTCAGTTCTAGTATATCAATGGAGCTCTCCTGACTTACTCCTTGGCAGCCGACTTAGTGAACCACTCTACAGGAGCTTTACTGCCTTGATAAGTTGAATAACCAGGCGCAAATGCTCCAAGGAGTGAAGTCACGAGTGATATAATCGTGCCCCCCTCGTTGAGATTCTTGGCCGCATGCTTGATAAAAAAGAAGGCACACTTTGAGTTGACTAGGAACATGTCGTCGAATCCTTGCTCTGTTGTTTCAACGATAGGCTTTTTAAGAACCTTACCGACCGTATTGATGGCGATATCGAACTTGGACACTCCAAGAGCAGCTGCTGCGTCTGAGAAGAGTCTATCAGGAGTGATATCAGCAGCTGCTCAAACAGTCAATGGAACGTGAGACGAAAATCACTTCTCAACTGATGCCTCAGTGGTAAGATTGGCCTGGAAAGCAGCGGCTTTGACCCCATACGATCCGAGTGTCTTCAATGTAGCTTCTGTCTCGGACTTGGAACTGTTCATTTATCAATAATCATACCTGACTGGCCAACAAACAATTTACCTGGCCGAGTTGTAATGGATCGCAACGTTGACTCCCTGCTTGGCGAGAGTCTTCGCAATCTGCGAGCGAAGCAGGGGTTTAATCTTAGCCACTCGCAGTACAAGCAACTGTTGTTCGGGCTTACCAAAGCACCAAGATTCTTACCACCGCCAGTGATGACTACAATCTTGGTTCAGCATCTGCACGGGATAACAATATTAGGATGAAGAAAGCCGTATTCACCGGCAGCTTGGCCTCCGAGATCAGTTGATGACATCCTTGTGTTTCTGCTGAAAGTTTTTTATGCGTGGTTTATTGCTCTCTGTTCTACAATGACGGCAAGTTTATCTTGCAGGAAGCGGGAGGTACATGTTAGCAGCCTTTTCACGCAGCTTCTTAAATATGCGTTATGTCTATAGCATTTTTCTCTCCTAAGACATAGAGCCCTTCCGCCCCGTTCGTTATCCGGAAGCCGAGGTGGAGGTGGGTGGAGACCGTATTTTACTACACTTTGGTTCTACTTCCTCCACCTTTTTCCGCCGTATCTTAAATATTCGGACCCGTGTTTTATTGCCCGCGGGATGCGAAATCTATCATAATTAATCACTTCCTTTCACGACGGGCCCAGCGAACGAGTCTTGTTTTTGCGCTACGCCCGCAGCAGTGTGTAGTAGCGTAACATTAGTTGCATATCTTATTTGCATGCGTGACATGCATAAACATTGTTTGATAACTACTGATATACATGAACACACTATTTAGATGTGCTAATAAATATCGAAAACACAGTGGAATTGAAGAACAACAAAAAAATTAAATTTGGGCCCAACTGGGAATTGAACCCAGACTACATCCAAACTATGCAACCTCAAGTTGCGGGAAGAATAACGATCCCGAAGGATGCGTGCGACGATTACACTATTAGGCCTACAACTTAAAATGCCGAGATCTGTACACCATTATATAGACAATGATCGTGATAGCCTATGTGGAAGGAGTGGACAAATAAATAATATGTCAATGTCACACTCGATAACAGTTTTCACGCCTGCCTTTTGGATTTTGTTGGGTTTCATAACGCGCTTGCCGCTTTTGTATATAGGCACTTGTATACAGGGGGACAGTTCCATGTCATAATGCCGATCGCAATAATTATCGTTTCTATCCGCCAGGTGAACGTTGTCCCATCAAAGATGCACATAATTACATTATCTACCTACTGCCTCGTCTCAATATGCCAACTTCCCCATGTGCTCAATAAACAATATAACAGCTCCTCATCCCAGTCCAAAAACATTCACGGCACAGCTATGTGAGCTACATTCACTTTTTTGATGTCTCCATCCAGATAATGTCTTCCCAAAACCTGTTTTGTAAATTGTCCAAAGGTCTCGCCATTCTCCCCGATCACGTCTTCCACGTCTGGTTGAAGGAAAAATGCAAAAGTTTCCCTTGAAAATAGAATAGTGGAAGATGATCGACCAGAAACGAAATGTGGAGTCGCCGACAGGCGATGCGATGTGAGAAGTGAGAGGGCTTCACCTGTTTGGAAAGCTATTTTTGATCAGCCGACGCCTTGGATATACCCAGTATATATATGTGAAGACCTACCGAGACAGTCTTCGGGGATAGAAACTTTGACTGGAGTATCACTCTCACGAGGGTAAATCCACAAGCCTGTCGTATCCGATGGATTCGGTACAATTTGTGGTGGATCAGAAGTGTCAAAATACATCGCAGAGCCTATCCCATGACATAAGCGATCGGCAACGACTACAGGTAGAAAGAAATGGGGTAGAAAGCTTACAAAGTCCAGTAAGTAAGGAGTGGTCCAGATGAGCTCCACAAAGAGCATCATTAAACATATTATTATTTATGAGTAGATTGGGATCCTCTGGATAATAATGCAAGAGACGAGCTTTACTGGATTTGGACTTCGCAATCAATGAACTAAGGGTGCCTTCGGGGTTAGCCAATGTTGGCGTAACTACGCCAAGGTCAGCACGAATCAGTATACAGTAATTGGGTCCAAATAACTCACCAAAATCATCACAGACCCGTGCAAGTAAGATGCCGACGTCGAATATCAGCTTTCCGAGTCTAGGTGTCATTCAAAAGTTAGTGATATGAGGCACAAGCGATGATTAGGCTAGCTTACGCTTTGAATGTCTGTTCGAAATCTTCGAGGCCGGGCATTCCTTTTGGCCAGATGTTTCCAGCATAGTATTCCGGGTATGCCAGTCGAGTTTCGTCGGAGACAATTGGGTAATCCATGAGTGGATTGGCGTAATATGAACCCTTTTGTACGTCTGGACGCTATAGATTAGATGAGCAAGGATAGACAGTCTGAATTACGCATGTGTTTACCCCATTCATGATTTCTTTGCCATGAGACCAGCCAAACATATAAGACGTTTCTGGCTTTTCTAGCTTCGCGCGTTCTCTTTCTGGCATGTTTGCAAATCGGTGAGCTAATCGGAAGAGTTTCTCGCGAAGATAATGGAATTGTGGGGGTAGGTCTGCAAACGCTTATCAATACATTGCCTCCGTCGATCCCACGATTTGGACTTGCCAGAGATAAGAACAATACCCAGTGCGCCCTTGTGAGTCCCCAGGGCATGGAATACTTGCTGTTGCAGGTCTTCCTTTTTACCGTCGAAGGCAAGAGCAGAGTAAGGGATTGTTAACGGCTTGATATGCGACATAATTCAGCGGCTGGTTCTTATATGTATAGGTATTGCTCCTCAGTGATGAAATCGATTAGACAGTAAGCAGTTCTGCAACATTAGCCAATGACACTTTTTTGAATTCATCAATCATCCGTGGCGCGCGTGTCGCGTTCGGATGGGTCATTCGCCGTCGTAAAACAGCAGTCGCCAGAAATCTCGGTGATGTCCGACGGTAGTTTCTGGTGGAGGTAGATTACGTATTGATCCGGCTTTCGATGTTGACTGCTGGTGGTTTGCCGGTCGTCATGTCTTCCAGTTCCGGCTTGTTCGCGACTTAACAAGCCATCCACAATTCTTTCTTCCAGTGGAACCGTTGAAGATGAATTCATATCCAGGAGAGGTGAGAATACACCCCAAGATTTATACTGACAAGTGGTTAGTTCCTCGCGCACCCGCAGCCACTTATGTTCATTGCCGGACTCTCACCGCCTGTCGTCTCAAATCCGAACGTAGGCCGAGAAAGAAGCTCTTCGACAGTCACGACAGACTCGACTAGGAGACCTTCTGGCGGAGCATTCTTGGACACCACCGTCCCTGCACCTTCACCATCCCCCACGGCCGAAGAATCACTACCCAAATCGCCTAATGTTGATACGGATCAAATTGGAGAGGGTATACTGGACGTGCAGCAACGAGACGAGGAAGGGAAATGGCAGGTAGATGAGCGGGATCAACAGTTCGACGAACTCGTGGTTAACCTTAGAGGTGCTTTGTCCAAGATGGCAGCGAAAGGAAGAGTATGGCTAGATCCGAAGGGCAGAAAAGAATTCAGAATTCTGTTAGTAGAGAAGGTGTGTGCATTGCCTTCCAAAAGACAGCGCCTTACGATTAATGTGTAATGAAGGATGTTCGCTTGCCCATGCGCAAGGTCAGCACTTCTACTACGGCTCCCAGTCTTAGTGACCCATCAGCGCCGACTGCTCCACACTCTCCACTATCTCCGCTGGTTCCTTCTTCCCCTCTTTATCCTGACGGCCTCATAGCCCCGGTATGGGTCCGCAAGCACGCCGAACTGATCCCATCTGTCTTTGTATTGTTTCTCCGGCTGTATGAATTACCTACCCGACATATAACATCCGATGAAACAGCCGAGGAGATCCAAGCGCGAGAAGCAGAAGAAAAACAGAAAGAAAGGGAAATGGACGATCTTTTGATCAAGGAAATAGGAGATCGAAGAAGAAGACTGGGTGAAAGGGGAATTAAGCTCACCGTAGTCCTTATGGCAAGCTCCCAAACACTTGACTCGCCTGCGCTCGATCCTCGACTGTCGTACCTGCGTCGCGCATCCGCCCTATCCTCCAAGGCTTCGCTGTTTGTTCTCTCTCCTGTTTCTGCAGATCAACTTCCAGATTTCGTTTTATCACTTCAAGATGCTCTTTATGAATCTTCTATGGATTACTACAATGCGCATGCCAAGAGGGTTAGGAGAAAGAGAAGTAGGGTACCGGCGAGTATGCCTATACACGCACCGACGACCACCGCACAAGGTTTCAAGGTGTTGGGCCCGCAAGGTTGGGCTGTGAGGTATGATTGGAAAATGGGCTGGTTTGCAGAAGTCAGGGGTGAAATAGACGTTGCGAGAAGGTAAGTCTCCATTCATCCCTTATAGGATAAAATGCTAAAGCTTCCGAAAATAGACATTATGAGGATTGCTGGAATGAGCTGGCGAAAATGTTTTCGTCTACTACAACGCTTCCTCCGAGGACCAAAAGATGGGCTGAAGCCAAGGTGCTAGCTGATTGTGTGGCCGTCAGGGTGAGTTCACCACCCATGACAATTAGTTGCAAGATACCAATGAGCTCCTTTGTAGATCTGCAAGCTCTCACTGTATGAGGGTGACGGATCAAGAGCGTTGAACTCTTTTCACGTCCATCTCAAGAGATTTGGAGATCTTTCAAGGGGGTGGGGGATCGGTGAAGAAACTTTTGAGTTCTGGAGCTGGGTTGCAAGACAGTGAGCCAAACGTAGCACCTCTTCCGGATTGATGGCTTACGAAGATGCTACAGATACCGTGTCTTCGCCGAATTACTGGAGATGGCTCAACAACACAACCTTCGCATTATTACTCCGCCCCCTACTTTCCCAACGCTTGAATCTTCGGCAGCGCCTCAATCTCTTTCATACCTTGCCACCCCTATATCTTCTCAAAACCCAACACAGGTACTTCAACATCCGGCCTATTATTACTATACGGCTGCTTGCGGAACTTTAAAGAGACAGGAGAGATTCCAAGAGGCATTAGATGCCGAAGTAAGTTGAACATTGTTCTTCAGCAGATAGCTGCTGACAAGTGTCGAACCTCGAAAGAACGATGCGATGGGGTCCGAAGCTGCAAAAACCAGTGGATACGTCTCTTCCACTGCTCCCGGATTCGCAAACGAAAAGAAGGTCGACCATGCGGCTCTGGTGATTGAGGTGTGTCCCGCGAAATCGACATATCTGTCGTCTATTGCATTAATACTGACACACATTGTACAGCTCTTTTCAAAAGCGTACTCTCTCCTCAAAGATCTTCCGTCGCCTTCAAACCGCACCGCACTCTATATTGCTTATCGCATAGCTGAGACATACAACTTTTCAGGACAACATGAGATGGCCATTCGGTTTTTCGATCGTATCTCTCATAGTTTCAAAAATGAAAAATGGACGGAGCTTGTCCAGGGAATCAGAAAAATGTGGTATGAGAGTGCCAAAGCGGCCGGTTCTGTAGACGGTGTAGGAAAGCTCTTGTTGGAGATGATGTGTGCTGGTATGTGCGAAACAGACCATGCGGTCGAGCTGGGAACTAAATGTTTTTTTTTGTGTAGGAAGCGGGATCAATGACCAAGAGCGAGAAGGGCTCCAGGAGGAGTTTGTCACGTTGTTAAAGGTATTTGAAAAACAGTTCGACTAATTCAATCAGATAGAATCATACTAATTTGACCATGACTCCTTGAACAGACCACCAGCCCCTCAAGTACGGATCCAAAAGTGATTGACATGGATGGACCTTCTGATTCAGAACTACGTGAGTAGTCGCCTATTGGATGCCCATTGCACAGGGGAGATGGGGGAGTCGGGCTAACTTTGCTTGACAATCAGTGGATGTTCGAGCTGGATTTTGGCAAGCTGAAAGTGTGGTATCCAAATCTGTACCCTATCAGGTAACGCTTCGCTGTCCTGACAATGTGATTATTGGTGATCTCGAATTCAACAATCTGGGAATCCGCTTCTCAGACGAACGGCCTCCTGTTACAATTGTTTCAAGCAACTCGGTTGAGGACGAACCAATTCAGGTCATCACCGCCGACTCTGGCCAAGCGTCTCTGAGATGGCGACCCAAGCAGATCCTCGTTATTAATGGGCAGCTTGCGTCTTCGCTAGAGAGTGAAGTACAGATAACATCAATCAAGTTGGTCTTGAAACAGGGATCTTGGGCGTTTGAATTTGTCTTTATCCCCGGGGAGATATCTGAATGGACAACAAAAAAAGGTGTTTCAGACTGCGGAGAGAGGCTGGCAACTTCCGTCTTGTAAGCATTTTGACATTCTTCTGTTTTTCTTTTTTATTTTTTGGTGGCAATGAAGGGAATTGTGCTAAGCGTTACTGATTCGAAGTTTCGGCCCACAACCGCATGCCGTTGATCTTCAAGTCTCACATCATCCTTTAGCTTTTGTGGGTGAGACATTACCCATAGAGGTGAAGGTGGCAAACAACGACGACAGGAAGATGAACGTCGCCCTGTCGGTTTTCTTGCAGCCAACAGACGATGGGGAGGACGATGGTGAGTTTCATGACCCATACATGGGAGTCCTTTGGAAATCGCTAAACAAGGTGCACCGCTAGGATCGAGTATTGAAGCGGGTGAAAACCGAACTTCAACACTTCTTCAGAACATCTCCCTTGGTCTTCTGGAACCTGGCGCATCATCATCTCAATCCATCAAGCTATTTGTCCCCAAAGAATGTACCAAGATTGTCGACTTTTCTGTACAATCTACGACCTCAATTCCTTCTCCCGGCAACTCGCTCGACACATTCCCCACTTTAGACAGAACGGAAGAGGTCAGCCGTACAGTGGTCATACCCGTTCCGAGGCCATTTGTGGTTGAAACCAGCGTCAAGTTGACACATAAAGGAAAAATAGGCGGTGAAGGGGTTGTGGGAATGACTGTCAAAGTAGGAGGACCTAGGGTGATGATCGTAGAGGGTTTGGAACTGGTTGGAAATGCAGACGATAGGGAGGTCAAGATGAGGTCAAGCTCACTTGAAGGTGCACAATTCCCTGAAGGTAAGGGCGCTTTCTATATTTTTTATTGCATCTAATGTGGGTCATAGAATGGAACGACGAAACCGCATATGGTGTTTGGGCGGTGTTCGACTTGGCACCAGGTCATAGAGGGGCTGCGGGCAACCCAGTGCAGATACCCGCTGAACTTGTTTTCACGTGGCGAAGGTGAGCACTCATCTGTCAGTTTCAGTTAGATCAACCTTCAGCTAAATTGTGCCCAACATTGCCAGTAGCGCATCTTCCGACTTGTTGATCACGACAAGACACCCCCTTCCACCGCTCTTCATCCCCCCTCCGACGGACTCTTTCCTTATTTCGACACTCCATCTTCCAACCCCTCCTATCGTCCCACCTCATTCTACCTTCCCCCTCTCCGTCACAGTCCTGAACACCCACCCTAATTATACATCGTCTCAAGTGTCGGTCACTGTCGACACGGCGGAAAACTTTGTTTGGGTAGGAGACCGCAATGTTCGATTACCTGATATCCTGCCTGGGAAAGAAGTGGAGGTGAAGCTCGAGTGTATTGCTCTTGGAGGGAGCGGATGGGTCAAGGTCCCCAAGATAAGCATTTGGGATGGAACGGGAGAAGAGAGGGAAGAAGTACAAATTCGAGGAGATGGGACAATATATATACAGCCATGATATAGCGGGACGTAGTTAATGCTTATATGCATGGACAGGTAGAAGGAGAGGGGTGTTTATGGTACTATGACAGCAGTGGTTGGAACGTAACAAGATTACGCGATCTGCTTTTGATTTCCTCGTTGTCCTACTAAGTATGGTTTAGAATAGAGGCACTGCTCGATGGTCTAGCCGTACAAGTTGAAACATGTTATATGATGGGCGTGAAGTCTGAAAATATATACGAATGCTGTACGTACGTAGTAGGAGTTGCCGAAATCCGCAAGTGATATTTGGTGTATCCAGCAGAAAACCAGTTTGAAACTAGCAAAACCTTTGGTGAGTGGTGTCCTGATCCGTGTGTGTTCCGCATTCCGCATAATAAATAAACATGGATAGCGTGGGAAAGCAGTGGCTTGCTTCGGGCTCGTTCGGACATTTCATTTGAAAAATCCATATGGTTATTTATTTTTCATATATGAATTATTTATACCGTTTTCCGTATGTTTCCGAAGAAATGTTCCTTGTCGTTCGGACAATTCTTGTTTCACATATGGAAAGTTCAAACTTGCCCAACAAGGAAATTTCTCATCTGAAACTTTACGACACCTCCAGAGCAGCTGTAAACTTCCATACGACGTGCTCCTCTACTTTTTGCCTCCACCTTCCACATCGCGTCTGCACGTCTCTCGCTTCACAGTCCATTCAAGTCCATTCTACCATATATAAACGTCTCAATTATTAAAGCTACTACTTCCTTACCTTATTGCCTACCTCCAACAATGTCAGATCGACAGCTCATCGATGATTTTGCCGAGAACGATCCTGTCGAATTCGAGGAAGACGACGTCAACGCATGCAACGAGCAAGAGTTCCTCATCATCTTGGTAATCGTGTTGGCCATCTATACGACTTACCACGGCAAATTTCGTACCCTACCTAAAGAGCGCTTCCCTGATAGGTCAAACTCCGTCCTTACTAGTTCTCTTAAAGTGCAGGAATACCTAGAGCACAGGGGTCGATCCATGCGACATCACCTCGGGGTCGGCTTAGAGGTCTTTATGCTTCTATTGCGCGAGTTTGAAGAACATGGGATACAGCTTGCTTCGCATGATGCTACGGCAGCAGAGCACCTTGCTATTGCTTTAGCTTATTTGCGGAAGAAAACATCAGTTAACTGGATAGGCGAAGAGTTCAAAAAAAGCAATGAGTTTATTTCCTTGTGAGCTATGATCAATTCAAGATCCATATTCCATGTTCAAGATTGATTATAAATGCAATGTAGCTGTATCCACGATGTAGTAAATGCTCTCACTTCGAAAGTCATTTATGACCGCTGGGTGAAGTATCCCACTGGTCGGGAGCCGCCAAATGCCAAAGTAGCCGATGATCCCCTGAATCGATACCGACATTTTCATGGTGCTGTCGGATCGATTGATGGAACGCACATTGCTGTCAAAGTTTCGCCGAGGATGCAGCCCGCCTACCGCAACAGAAAGGGCGTTGTATCGATTAATGTGCTTGCTGCATGTGACTTCGACTTGAAGTTCACGTACATCATTGCTGGTTGGGAGGGAAGTGCAAACGACTCCTTTACCTTCAATCAGGCTGTTCATAGATACAACTTCCCCCAGCTTCCTTCTAATCGCTACTTCCTGGCCGATGCTGGATTTCCTATATGCGATCAGCTGCTGACGCCGTATCGTGGCACCCGGTATCACCTGGCGGACTTCCATCCAAGCCGCGGCGCGTGAGTAACTGCTATGCTACGGTAGCTTTGCTGATAATGATTACTATAGTCCCCAATCTGAGAAAGAAGTATTCAATCTCGCACACGCCCAACTCCGTAATAGCGTCGAGAGAATCTTCGGAATCACAAAACAGCGCTGGGGTGTCTTGAGTGGGGGTCTGGAGAAATTCAAAGGCGGTATGCAGTCACAGATCATTCTGGCCTGCTGCGTCCTGCACAATATGTGCATTTCTATAAAAGACCGGGTGCCCGAGCGAGACGTGGGTGAAGCGGATGAAGGGGGAGACATGGAGGAGGAAGTAGAAGGAGATGAGGAATTGAGGGTGGTTGGCGAGACATCAAAATCTCGCGGAGAAGCTCGCCGAGCGGAAATTTCCAGATCAATATTTGAAGCCCATTCACGTGGTCAAGGAAGGATCCGCCGGTGAAATAGAAAGATAAGTTGTGGACATAGAAGAAAACAGTTCCGAGGAAATTCATAGTTTATGATATTTCATTTATTTTTCGTGAGCAAACGACTTACCAACTGACGACACATTTCGTCCTCCGGATTCTCTTTCGCCAAAAGCACCGTCTGCCTGTGCGTTTGGCTCTCCATGCACATTTCCAACACTTCTACTTTCTCCTCCTCACTCAAAAATTCCGCGCCTACCAAATACTGCCGACAGGCCTTCTTCTCCTCGAAGACAGCTGACACTACATTATTGGCAGGGAGTCCTTTTGTGACTAAGGTGTCCAGGACTTTTATAAGGTTGGCTCTGTCGAGGTCCGACTGAGCAAGTTCAACCTCATGAGTTTCCTTAGCCCTATCGCGACGGCCTGCCCTGGCCGTCGCAGCAGATTTCTGCTGTGTAATTTGGGTGTCGGCCGCCGGGGAAGAAGTCGCTTTGCGTTTCTTCGAACCCGTGGAAGGTAATGTAGTCGTGAGACGAGAAGGTCCGGGCTCCTGAGACGCGAAACCCGTTCGGAAGCGATTTTGCCCTGACGAAGGTATGGATGCCTCAGAAACCCCTGCCGTATCACCAGCAAGAAGGACCTGGACCGGTAGTAAGCAATGCTGGAAATAGACTCTAAAATGATGATAACCTACACTGTCATGGTGTCCTCCCCCGTCTTCTTCGTCACCATCATTTCCGCTTTCTTCCTCGTTCACAAGCCCGTCTCCAGGGATAAAGACGGGCCTCCCAGTGGCAGTGGTATCTGTACATGTTTTCCCGAAGATGGCAAACAATGGCCAGGGGTTGTTGTAAAACCTCTTGTTACTCGGGGTTTCCTGTACGTGACAAGAGCGTTAATATCCAAAGCAATGTAATAAACGACGGAAAACAAACTTGCCTCAATGACCTCCTGCCACAACTCGTCCGTGGCCTCAATGCAGCCTAAGTCTTCATTCATGCCCCACCCAGACTTCTTAGAGAGTTTCAACATTGGCGCGTAGTAGTCATTGTGAAGGTATGCGTATTTATTACAACACGCATAGCTAGTCTTCAATGGATCCGAGAATAGCGCAGCCACCTCATCCCAATGACGGGATGTCCAAGGCTTGATGGGGATTGGGGCTTGGCTGGAATGAGACGGTTAGCGCTGGAGTACTGTAAAACAACGCCATTCTTACCGTTGTAACTCGGCCAAATGTTCGAGCATAAGTCGGGTTTCGCTTAAACTCCATTTGGCATTCACCTTCTTCTCTAATTTAGGCTGGGATGGTTGCTTATTTTTGGCAGGCATAGTGCGCGTAGCTGTAGAGTATGTAGCGGAAGACGATGATCGATGAAAAATGAAATGGTCTATCCAACGCCGTCGATCATCCGTCATACGTAGACGGGGCTGATCGAGGAGAAGTGGGGCAGGGGGAGCATTATTATGTAATGATCGATCGTTTTCAGATTGGACAGGCACCTCCTTGAAATTCCATATATGGAAATCACAAATCCAACAATTTTTATTAAGAGGAGATATTCATACCGCGCGGAATGTCCGAACGAGCCCTTCGGATCGGAGTTCTGAAATGGAGAAGGCTGATGAATGGGCCTGATGGTGAAGCTCGGTCCTTTCCCCTCCTTTCCCCTTCGCGTTTTACTTCCATATCCGGCCTGGTTTTCTGCTGCCTGTTCCCCGCTATACACCCAAAGGAGCCTGCCCTCCACCGTCATCCGCCATGTCCCTGCGACGCGTCACCCTGCGACATTGCCCTCTTCTACGCGCATCCCCTGGGTCTCTCCCCAGATAGCCCCATGAATTTCCCTGTCCGCCCGGACACATTTTGCCGCCTCTTGCAGCTAACAGATGGGCTCTCGCCACAGCCAACTCACGTTCGCAGCGTACAGTCCTTCTTGCTCTCCCGTTCTCCCGTTGTCTACCGTCCTTCCTTTCCACTCCTTTCTGCAGAATAATGGAATCCCATCCGTCCACCATGGCCCACGACGGTACAAACACCCATAGATATCCCCATCCTCCCATTCATCAACACGGTTTGGATTTCTCCCCACGCACGCACCCGTTTGCAACCTCCAGGCCTCCGCGCATCGACAACTCTGACCCCACCAGCGAATTCATATATCAAATGCCACTCATGCGGGGGTTCGGAAAGAGCTTGTCAGAAGGAGGAAACATGGCATACTCTGGGCCGCTGGAGTGAGTTGATGCCTCTTTACATGGTTGTTTTTTTGTTGCGTTTTTCCTGGTGCGACGAAAGATTCGCCGTTTGACTTGAACCATCTCAAAGCTCTCACGCGAAATAATTTTCGCCCCGTCTTGTGCTCCGCTCGCCATCGATATGGGAATGACTTATCTCACCGTAGATGCGCCTGCACTGTACGGGGAAAGCGGCCTCTCTTTGGCCGATGATCTGGATGATGCTGTTGTCAGAGAGACAATACGCCAAGGTGCCTTTGCAGAGTCTTTTTGTGTGGTGAGGATCAACCGGTCCTCATTATAATCACTTCACTTCCTCATCGCTTTTTTCCTTTTGCGTCCTCATTTTCAATTCTTTCCAGCGTTTGGATTCGTTGTATTGACTGTATCTAGCCTAAACGCCCTGAACGAGCGCCTCCAGGGCCTTGGTCCCAACTTTGACGAACAATCAGAATCTCTTGGAAGCCTCGATATTGCCAACCAATCTCATCCTCTCAAGGCCAACGGTCGGTCAGAGCCATACTCACCAAGCAGGTACGAACGATCGCCTAATCGAGCAAATCAACTTCCTCAGCCTCAGCTCACCAAGCAAACGCCCGCTACCAAGCTAACGTCCATTACCAATCCACCACTGACCACCCATACTGGATATATATCTACTCCGTTGCTTGATCCCAACGAACCAGATCCCAATCAACCCTATCGTTGGGCCTACCCATCCGTAACCGAGCTCGCACCCAACGACTCTGTCAGCATGTACCGACCAGCTCGTGCGCCATCTAGAGTCAGATCCGGCCGCAGAGGTGGCACTAATGTCGACCCAGGGGAAGGCGACATTACTCCTGGCAAAATGTACAACGAGGTACATGAGCAAGATGGCGAGTCTTTCTGGTCTGAAGATAACATTACTCAGGGCACACCCAAGACAAGCAGGAGATTCGAGGAAGAGATGACTATGGGACCTACTAGTGTATGGACAAGAGGTGATATGTGAGTAATCCGCTATGCCATACTCTTTTATGCCACTATAACTGATTGTTACTTGTTTAGTGGTCGAAATATGTATGATATGCGCGACCGTCTTCTTGATGCTGAAGCTCGCCGTGACCAAGAAGCCATGTCTTCGCTTCGTCGTCAAATCTCTGAAGCTCACAATCTTGCTGCGACAACTGCGCGATTAGAAGCAGCAGAAAAGCAGCTTCGTGAGCTTCAAGCGAGGCTCATTGCGGAGCAGGTCGCTCGCACTCAGACCGAGCAAGTGGCAGGACTGAGAGAAGACGAGGTAAAAAACTACCAAAATGAATGGGCTAGTGCAGTGAGAGCTTTACGCAGGGCTAGGGAGGAAGGTAAGAAAACAGATGAGGAAAAAAGGAGGATTCAGAGATGTTTTGAGGAGGCCAGAGATAAGTAAGTCATGTGAAATTATACGTACACGCTTTCGGGTGCTAATAAAACGCAGATTGTGGAAATACCACGAGGCTCTGCGGGTGCGCGAGGCAAGAGCCCAAGGCAAAGAAGAAGGTCGAGCGGAGGCTTGGCAAGAGGCCGAGCGATGGATGGGCGGTTCTCCCCCCATTCCGGGTGTTGATCCGATCCCGGCTGTTCCGGGGGCTGTGCTTCATCAAACGCCCATGACCGGTCCACTCTACCTGCAATCACCCCAGCTGCAATCGCCGACGACCAACTTATTCCAGCCCCAAACTCAGAATGTTCAGGCTCACCCTTCTCGTCAACATCCTCAGCAACAACAACAACAACAACAACAACAGCCCATAACTCCGGCACAACTTCCCATGCAAAGCATCGCCCAGCTGTTAGAATGGCTTGCAAGCAATCCGGGGGCATTCTCACAGGCCTCGGGGAACCAGGGTCAGCCGCAAGCTCATCAAAACATACATCCTCAGCAGCAGTTTGCGCAACATGATGGAACCACTGCTCAGTACATGGGTAAGGCATCAACGCCTTCACAAATACATCAGCAGCAGCAGCCTGCGATGGTCCCAGGGATGATGCCTATTGCACAGTCTCAACTCTTGGGGCACAGCAGCCAAGTGCAGCAACAGATGCCACAGCAAATGTATCGCACACCAGGTACTCAACAACACTCTCAACCACGTCAACCTGCCTCAGCCCTCTCACAGGGAAAGCGACTTCACCATAACATTCCAAATACGCAAACGGCCTCCTCACATGTCAATGCTCCACTGCCGGACCCCGCGCTAAACCCTCATACAGCAGACAGCTACCTGGAACGAGTTGACCATGATCCAGGATTAAAGAAGATGATGGCTGGGGCAAGGAGTAAGACTGTGCATACCTCTCAAGTTCCTACTGCTGCCACGGCTGGGCTTGAACCTGGCCGGCAGCCTCTCACGGGTACCAGATCGCAATTTGACGACAAGCCCCTCCCTCCTCTCACATTAGATACCCCTGGCGTTAGCCGCTCTCATACAGTCCGTGCACCCCACAAAGATCCTATCGCTAGCAACAACCGCCTACCTAGAAGGATGAGTCTTTCAGAAGGTCTGCACAACTATGACCATCATCATCAGAGGCCCATGAGTCAAATTCCGGACGGAGACAGGTATCCCATTTTTCCCCTTCCAGGGAAAAATGAAGGGAAAAATGGGCACCATGGATTTGGAACTGTCGAATCGACCCATATTGATCATGCCGTGTGAGTATATTTTCTTCCAAGTTTGCCGAAATAGGAACTAACTGCCCAAAAGTCCTCTTGAACTTTCCAATTTCCGATCTCCCAACTCTGAATACCGTGACGGGCGTGCATCCGAATGGAGCACTCCCGCTAGACGTAATCGTGGTCCCGCTGCGCTTTCGGCTGCCCGTAGCAAAGTTGCTGGTGCTTTGCGGAAAGATATGGATATTGAGCCAGAGCTGAGAGATAACGAGGAAATGGGTGAAAGAGAGAGATTTATCGACATGCATGCTGGACAGGTGAGTTGATGCGCTGAGGAGGGGTTGTGACAACATGCGCTGAGAACAAAAGGTACGGCCACCCATGGAGCAACATGGCGAATCAGGTATGCCGCCACAAATGTTTAGGCCTATGCCTTCTCAAGGTGGCAGGAGCCCATCCGGTCCTCCCAGACCTGCACCCTCCATGCCTAATATAAGGCATCGGATCCAAGTAGGTCATGATTATGACATGTCCAAGGGATGAAATTAGCTAATTGGCCCTCTCTAGCCCGTAATGCCAAAACCTCTTGGGCACTCTCGGACCCGCTCGGAATCCCATCATGGGGTTGGCCACCCTCAACCTCACTCCATCGCTGCCTTATATAATGCTCGTCAGACGGGCCCAGCAGCTAGGGCAAATGACCGGCTTCCAGAGCCTGAATCCCTGTACCATCCCCTTAAATCACACAACCTATTCATTCCCCCGCAATTGGCCACAGAAGCTGTGAGTAATGAGGTTGAGGATGTGCAAGGAGGGAGGCACAGTGCACTAGGTTTGAGTGGAGTAAGAAGGAACGGCCAGGGGAGCGATGGGATAGCAGGAATGGACATGGGTAGGATGAAGGCTCCAACTGTAGGTGGAAAGAGGAGGAGTTGGTATACATGAGCTTATTTCGAGCTTTGCCACCTTTTAACCAACTTGTTACCCTACCTTCGATTTATTAACCATCTGATTATCATTGATTTCATCGTCACTTGAAAATTCATGAAACTCAAAGATTACCGTTCAACCTCCTGTACGTGCAAGGTTCCGAGATGTCCTTCAGCATTAATTACCAAGATCAAGATTCCAAGCTTACAAAATGCCTTATATGTTATTATACCTGACTCATAACATTTATAATCGTATGTCTTCTACCGACGGATAGTCTTCGAGAACACGATCCAATAACCCTACTATCGCTGTAATTCCATCTCAAGCCTCACCTCAGTCCCTAATCTCCCCTACAGCGTTCCAGCCTACAAACTCTTTCGCAGCGGCAACTGGGGATGGAGATGGTATGCATACAGGTAGGGTACCCATTAGCCTCGATACCCCGCCCGGCCAGAAAAGCCATAGCAACGCTGTTGATATTCTGCCGTCCCCGTCTGTACTTTCGTCACGCCCCAAATCTCATTCTCATCGCATACCTTTCTTCCATCATCGCTCTGATTCTCAAAGCCGCGAACCATGCGAGGTTCAACCCCCAAGTTTCGGCAGCGACGCCTCAACCGCTCATACGCGAGCCCAAAACAGTCACTCACACACACTTTCACGGCTCCATCCGCCTCCAATTGTACCTTGTCCCCCAAATCATACGTATCAGTCTCGCCAACCATATGAGGTTCCTCTTCCTGCTTCGAAAAGCGTAGCACCGACCGCGTATAGCAGAACCCCGGACGATACTCAGATTTCAGTTGATACATTAACGAATGAAGTGCGAACAATTGACTTTGCCAGAGAAATACCGCTGCCTACTAAAGGAGAGACCGTGTATGACGCCAAAACCACGGTGGTTGTACGTTCTCCGTTCCCAATAGTCTTGGAGCGCTTGGACTGACGAATGATGTAGACCGAGGGAGGTAGTGAGCATCCGGCCTTCCCGCAATGGACATCTTCCCGTCAACTTCGTCGTCGACCGATAGCGTCCAATACCGGAAGAAGTAACAAAGGCAACGGTAACAGTGTGAATGGGAAGGAAGTAGATCCGAGATCGTATCCACTTCCGCCAAGTCGATCGACTATGAAGAAGGCATCCAGTGAGCGTTTCTTCATTTTGAGACAACTTCGGATGAGAAGAGACAACTGATTCTGAAGACCAGCATATGCAGCGTCAGTACCACCCATTGAGGAGGTCACTGAACCTGAAAGTGGAAGGGATACTATAAGAAGAAGCCGGGTATCGGGTACGGTCGCTTCCTAGCTGCCCATACTTTGTCAAGGCCGTCTGCGTTGCAACTGAAGCTTTGTTAAAGTCATTGATTATATCAGACGATATGCTTAGCAGGCGGTGGTATGTCTTTGAATCTCTTTCACCACAATGAATACGTATCGATGATCGTTGCTATAATTGCTACTGCCTTGTTTATGAAGGTTAGAGTGTTCAATCAAAGACAATTTGGCATGGCAATTCATATAAAGCACACCTTTAAAAAGTTGATATGGATAAAAGTCTTTTCACTTTGGGGCGTACCAGTACGTCTTGCGTGGTCAAGAATAGCTGGAGCTCTATCTATAATAACCTTCGCTGATGTGCGTCCGCCATCTCGTTTCGCCCAGTCTCTAGTTGTTCGCGTCCACTGTGACTGTGAGAGCTTGCTTCGAGTCTGATCAGTCTACGCGCTTCCTTGGTCAGATATATTTTAAGGCTGGTCCGGCCTCCCTAGCTGCCATACTTGTGAAAAATGAAAACAGCTCTGCATCGACCATCGTCAGGTACCATCGCAGCGGCGTCATCCATATCTTCCAGCCCTCTGCCTCTTCCCATATAATACCTGCTCCGTAGAAAAGAAAACAATGGTAATATCTTGCAAGGCATGCTTTGTCACGGCACTAAAAATGTCTCACGATCCATTTAGAACTTATATATCTCCTTCCTCCCTAACCCCAGCTCTCGAAGAACCCCCTTCTTCCCGTCAAGCGCCTCCTCCATCTTGGGCGGCCCACACAGGAACACCTTCATCCCTCTCGCGTCACCTAACCGTCCCTCACACCGCTTTATCGCCTCTTCCAACATCTCTCGACTCACATGCCCCTTCCTATATTTCTCCCCTTCGCCCATCTTTCCGATTCCCGAGATGGCGTAAGTCACCTTGAACCTCTCCGGATACCTCCGTTCCAACTCCTCTAGTTCATCCTTAAGCACGATGTCATTCATCCCGTTCACGCCCCACAACAGCTGTACTTGCGTCTGGTCGCCCGCATGAGCCGTCAGAATCTCACGGGCTAAGGAGTAGATGGGCGTAATGCCCGCGCCACCCGCTACGAGAAGGACAGAGCGCGGCTGCGTAAGGCTGGGCGTGTAGGTGTACCCTGGAAGAGGGCCGCGGACGGTGAGAACGTCGCCAGGTTGGAGGGAGTGCATGCGAGTCGAGGCGCGGCCAGATGGGTAGCATTTTACGAGAAGCTGCAGGATGCCGGGTGTTTCAGGCGAAGAGATTGGGGTATAAGGCCGGAGGATAGGGAACCAGGAGGTGGCGGAAGTGTGCTGGGTTAGAATTGCGGCTGTGACGGAAGTCAGTTAGTAGTCCATTTTGGGAGCGTTGCCCGAGGACTGGGTTAGGCGTACCTGAGGCTGGCACGCCGCTGATTTGACTGTCGCCACCAGGCAGCTCTAAGGTAATCTTCTTGGTGTCATGATTGACTCGCTCGACGGTTCTGACCTTCAGGTCGCGGGAGAAGACCATATTTCGAGGGAAGGAGAGGGCCCTAGAGACCTCATTATACGCGGAATCGAGACGTGTTGGTGCTGGAAGAGAGAAGTAGAAGGCTGTACCTGCTACAGCGACAGCCGTAGCAGTGATGAGGACTGGTCTCCGGGCGAAGACGGAAGCCATGTTCGATGCAGTGGTCTGAGGATCGGGGATTCAGGTGTCAGTCGTCAGAATGACTGAGATCGATGCCGACTCAAAAGGTTCGGTCAGCTTTGTAGATGGCTAAGTCGAAAGCTGTTGTAGCAGGGTTCGTGCTTTTGTTTCTCGGGCTGCGAGAGACTTTGAGGGTACCCGTGAAGATGCACATTTCGCCGGTTCTGCCTGTAAACAATACCGCGGAAATCGATTGAGACATTACGTTTGGCACGTCTGAATGAAGGGATCGCGCCATGGGCATGCCGGGTCTAACCATTTGCACTACGCTAAGGTGTCAAGCTTTTGAACTAGATCTCAGCTTGGCTTTGCGATAAGACAGTACTTTAGGTACTTTCAATTTCACCTCGTCACATACTATTAGGTTGGCGCGGGCCGAGAAGTTCCAAGCTGTCAAACCTCATGATGTCATGACTTATTCGCTTCGCTTTCAATTTTGTCAATTTTGGTCCAAAAGTTCATGCTAATTTTGGGCGAGACCAAAACGTGAAATCGAAAGTACCCAGACCGTCAGACAGGACAGCTTCTGGGAAGATCTGCGAACGTCAATTTGTCAACTCTCATAAAGCGCGCAAATGTCACAAAATCGACTGGACTGCATACGTAGGTTCGCGCCAATGATGTCAAACATGGGGGAAGTGGGAAATCACACAACCACGTGACAACGTTCCGTCCAAAACCTGTCCTCCCTGCGCTCCCTCTCTTCCATCGGCATCCGTGATCATGACGCCCGCCCGCCAAGCTCGCAAGCTCTAGTCCCGTTAACCAATGGTATAAATGACACAATAATAATGTTGTCCGTCCGCGCTGTTTACGATCTGTATTTTGCGACACTCTGCAAACGCTACAATATCGAGTGAACTGTAAGCCTACCCTTTCACCCCTTCCGGCAACTGTGTGCTAATTGTCACAACTCTTCCAGAACCGCTCTAAAGTCAACGCCCACAAAGCTTCCGCACTTTGGACTCTATATCACTGGGATGTTTTCGTCTCTCAGAGTGGCGCAAATCGTTGGGGTGTCAGGTGCGATGTGGCTCTCAGGTAGGCACACTCGTCTCCTCGTGTTCTCGCTCGATCTTGCACCTCGATAAGATTCTTTGAAAGGATCCATGTCCTTGGCAGACTTCTTTTACCGTGTTCCGCGCCTTCCTGTCTGACTTCCACCCGCTTAGGCAACATTGCGACTCTGTCACTGATCTCTATCCCTGCACTCCAGCGTTCCGCACTGGAAGACGGCGTTTCAGCCCTTACGCTTGCAAAGCAATGGCGCCAGAATTTCGAGGCTGGGAAGGCACAGAATCCACCCGTGGCCGCCGTAATCGCGTCTGCCTTTGCGTATCTGGCGTGGTCAGCTCGCTCGGGAAGTGCTTTCCATAAGTTTTTCCCTCGGAACGCCACTATTTGGTATTCGACAGCAGCGGTCCTGACCTTGGGCATCGTGCCATATACAATACTTGCAATGACGAAGACCAACAATGCCTTAATCCAGGCGAGCAATGCGAAGCCAGGCGAAAAGGTGGATGATCTCGAGGCTAGGGCTTTGACAAGCAAATGGATCCAGTTGAACGCAGTGAGAAGCTGCCTTCCACTCGCCGGAGGTATCGTTGCGCTCGTCGCTGCACTCGCTTGAGATCCTCTTCGCCGATGTTGAGTATTACTACCCTTGTTGGCTGGAAAGCGGCTCGTCTGGGATATTTCAGTGCAGAAGTAGTATCGCAGTCTACTCGAGACTCTAGTATATTTGTTAATGAAGTTCGGCCTGTTGCTTAGGCTTCCTATACTGGCTTTGATCTATGCAGAAACAGTGACTGTGCGTCGTTTGAACAGTGGACGAGTTCATTTATCCATTATTGCTTAATTACCTGCCGGCTTCTCATTTAGGGTCTTATTTTCTATTCGCGATGTTTAAAGAAGAGTGATGTGCCGAAGAAAGCTTGGTCACAAACGCAAACATGAGGATGACGTTGAAGGATTTATCGATGGTGTGTGGTGATGGTCATGGCCGAAACGACCACTACGAGTACTGCTGCCGCAGAGCAAAAAACAAACAGATGCCAACGATCATGTGCTTCATTAATCAATTTATCGACAACCGTGCTACCGGACGCGTACTACGCATGCTATTTATTGTTCGAGATACTTCTGCATTTTACAATGTTACAATGGGGGGTTGAAGGGCGACAGGTGTGTTGAATCTTGTCAGATACTAACCATGATGATGTTGGAGTCGCAACGAGTACCCAATACCTAGATTCTACGTCCTAAAGCCCTCCCTGCTGCTGTCTTCTGCTCGCCGCATGCGGTTCTATCGTTCCATGCTTGCAAAGCTCCAAGCCTGCCGCTACAGATTATAAGCTGTGTAGGGCTAGCTCTGCATTGTAGGGGTTGGGTCCATGCCATCATCAATCGTCATATAATCTTCTCGCTCGACTCTATCGATCTCAACCTCGCGTCGACGACTGGGCGTCGTCCTGAAATTATGATGACCGAAGAGAAGTTATTGACCGATGGGAATGTGGCGCACTTTCGATGTACTTGTACTTGCATTTTGCATTAGCAGTTGGATGATGTCCATCATTGTGCAGTTGAATTGGAAGATTACGGGTTCTCCTTCGTTACTGGTGTTTGGCGGGGGCGTAGAAGAATGGTGCTCGGCTTGCGGCTAACGAAGGACGAACGACACTGCATTACGCGTAACGCTCATTCTGCTATCGTAATGTTTGCAAACACCGACCTCCACCGACGCGTCTCTGCAAGCTTCCACCAGCAGCAGATGGTCTTTAATTACACCATTAATTATTATTATCATCCCCGCATGCGGTGATCACCGCCTCCCCTTCTTTTTTGAGACGTGACGTGGAAATGTCTTGATGCCCAAGAACTCTCCACGTCATGACTTGCGCCCGAGGCAGTCACCGCAAGAGACCGATAAACGTACGTAGCTACATGCATACAAGACAAGTACTTTTAATCCACCAGCACTCACCCTTTGCCTCCAAGTTAGCTTCTGGAATCATATATTAAGGCCTGGAAATAATGGCCTTCTCGTCGATTCCATCCCAAATCCGCACTCTCACACAGCCGCCGCCTCCCAACGCATTGGCATCTCAGATCCGAGCTCATGTCGACGCACATTTCTCTGATGTAGCCGCTCTTATAAAGCCTACATATCGAGACCAAACTCAGCCTAGTAGTGGATTACGGAAGAAGAGAAGGGAAGGCCTCGATGATGAAATATCTCACTGGGAGGGAAAAGACACCAAGGCTGCAAAGGAGGTATGTATCGGAATTTGAAGACAACTCGTACTCATATCGGCCATTAGCTTCAAGAGACAAGCAAGGCGCTTCCATCTCTCCTTTCAAATACTCAGGACTCTCTACAGCAACTTCTTCAATCCGCCCAAGAATTATCTCTACAAAGATACAACCTGGCCGACAAGCTCTCAGAGCTTATTGGTGACATTTCAGGGTCGGTAGAGGGACAAGGAACTCTGGATGCCGAAGCAAAGATTAGAAACAAGCAGAGAACGATCTTAAATGAACTCGAAGGGTTGCAGAATGACCTAGGAAACCTCCAAGCTGGTCTCGCGTGGACGAACATGTTGGAAGAAGCCGTCGCGTTGAGGTAGGGCAGATCTTTACTTGCCAAAGATCCGAGCTAACTCATCTGCCAGTGACTCCACTTTGAACCCTCAAAATCACAAGCCATCACCCCTGGTAGCCTTACCCCACTACAGGCGTCTCCATGCCCTAGTGGAAGGGATGACCAAATCTTTGCCGAAAGAGATGGGCCTTTTGCATGTGGTGATGGATATTAAAGAGCAGACGTGGCAAGGGTTGAAGGATATCATGTCTGAGTAAGTGATAGCTTCTGCTTGAGCGCTCCGATTGCTAAACAAGCAATGAATAGGAACCTGTTAATCGCAAGCGAAGCATTAGGTTGGCCGAAACAGGTTGTTTATGAGAATGTTCCTTTGGAAGCAAGACGTTTGTTTGAACGAGCGTTTCAAGATCTTTTGTATCTGCAAGCGGAGTGTGTTGCTTTTCTTATAAAGTAATACCTTACGTAGATACTGATATGCGGCACAGAAAAGAATCTCTTGAAGAAACTGGCGCTTCCAGGCACCCACAATGGTCGCTTGGAACGGGTTTGTATCCCGTACAGGCCTTGGTGCACCCGATTGAACTGAGATTTAGATATCATTTCATGGGAACCAAAGGTACCAATAGGATTGACAAGGTAATTCCGCCACATTATTCCTTTCTCAATAAAACGCTCACTGAGATACAGCCAGAATGGGCTTTTGCCAATATCCTTGACCAGACGTACATCCACCAGACGTTCCTTGCCACTTACATTCAAACACTCACGTCTCAGGCCGGCTACACTTCAGTATCTGTCAAGTCCGAGTTTACCCTTCTCCTCCTCCCTATCCTCCTTTCTCTTTTACGGGCTCGTATACCTCACCTTTTGGATCACCCGGCCCTGTTAGCGCATACTGTATATCAGACTGTTGTGTTTGATGAAGCTGTTAGGGGCGGAGGGTTTGATTTAAAAGCTACGAGCTTGTATGAGGGCAGAGATGCACCAGCTTGGGAAGGTCTCGTCGGCGTTGTCCTTAGGGAAGATGATTGGTTTGAACGATGGTTAACAGGGGAGAAGAAGTGTAAGTTATCCTTTTTGGGGAAAACAGCATACTAACCCGGAGTAGTTGCAAATGCCCGCTTGCAGGATATAATCTCTGCTAACGATGCCTGGGTCATCAGTGAAGAGTTGCCTGAAGAAGACGAGGGTCTATCTAACATGCGTCCAACTATTAGCTCTCGTCAGGTGAAAGGACTCGTAGAGCAAATAATTGGTAGGTGATATTCAGCATCGTCAGGGGCGACACGCGCTAATTGAGAACAGATCGTTATGCCCCACTTCCTGAATTGGAGTACAAGCTTCCTTTTCTCCTTACCGTCCAGTTCCCCATCCTTGCAACATATCAAACCCGCATTTCAGGCTCGCTAGATGCTTTTGAGACTCTCTCATCTGCTTTCGTCAGAGCGGTCCCAGGAGCCCTATCCGGAAACACAAGATCGGGGATCAACTTTGATCAGAGGGCTCTGACTAGCGGGAAGATTGGTGTTGAAAGGCTGGTGAAGGCGTTGTTAAGCTCAGACTGGGTTGGAGAAGCAATGCGCAAGTGGGCAGATGGGATAGTAAGTTACTCTACCTCGAAAATGTATGATAATAACACCTGGTAGTTCTTTGTGGAGCTATCCAATGACCTGCACAACTCTACAGCCCTCAAATGGAAAATTCAATCAGACCCCCTCGTCCCGCAATCCATCAAAGCACCCACGGCGGCTGACACGTCATACCAGACTGCATCAATATTTGACGTGTTGATTGGACAATATGAGCAGTTATCTAGAAGAGCAGAGGATATGATTGTTAAGCTTGTAACAGTAGAGGTGGAAAATGAATTGAAGCAGCATTTAACGAGGTTTGTTGTTCTTGTATTCATATCCAGGGAAAGAAAGTTGACAGGTAACAGGCGATGGGATAACCCTCCATCAGCAGAACCCATCAACCCCTCAGCTCATTTCGTCTCTGCTCTCACAACATACACATCACACATCTCTACCCTTCTATCACTTCTTCCTTCTCTCACCGCCGCTCGTCTATACAGACGTATCGTAGACGAACTTTCTAGGCACATTTTGCAACGCGGGGTGTACTCTGGATGGTCAAAGTTCAGCGAAAAAGGTGGACAAGACTTCCGGGAAGAGATTAACGAATGGAAGGAAGTCACTGCTCAAGTTTTCAGAAGTAACCGATGGAACAAGGATGTATGGGCGATCCCTTACGATGCCCCATGGAACAAACTCGTTCATGTTAGCAAACTTCTGTCTTTGCCAACAGCACCTTTGCCGCAATCGGAGAACGACCAAGAACCAACATTTTCTCAAGCGATGGCCGTCGCCTGGACAGACAGTTCCAATTTGGTCGAGTTTGAGGAAAGGCTGGGGGTGGAAATAGGAAAAGAAGAGATGCAAAGGATTTTGAGAAGAAGGATGGAATGCTGGCGTTAACACTTTTAATGTGTAATAGATATAATTTCAACATGTCTTGTGTTGATGCATTCAACTTTGTCTATCTTGCCACATTTTTCACTCCAACATGATGAACATTGAACAATTACCTCCTCAATCAGTACCTTCCGCTTCCATGTCCCCCATATCTTCTGTCCCTTTCAGCTGTGCACAATGATTAGTATCTGATGCTGAGAGGCTGTGACAACGGCGAAACTTACGTTCATAATATCCTCTACTTTGCATGGGTGGCGGGGGAGGACCTCTGCTGATAGGAGGTGCAGGGGGCATACCTGCACCTGGCAGAGAAAGTCCACCGAAAAGCTTCATTATATCGTCAGGACGGAAAACAGGGCCTGATTGGGGTCATTAGCAATGAGCACCTATACATTCAACGCTGCGTCACGCTATAACTCACCATCAAATGAACGAGCATTGGGCAGTTGTGCCATGAACCACGCCAGAGGCTTTTCTAGACCACTCCTGTCTTTGTCGCCCCCGTACGCTCCACTGGAAGGTGTTGCATACGCTGGTCCTGCGAGAGGAGGTGGTGGAATGCTTGATGGGGCCTTGACAGGCGGGAGTGAGTCACGATATCGGCCTGGAGGAGGACGGTCATCACGCTCAGGATAACGGCGAGGGGGAGACTGCGCACGATGACGCTTGGGAGAACGAGAGAATTCTGCAGAGGAAGGCCGTCGTGGGGGGATATCTTCGGGAGCAGGACGTTTGTATGATTCTTGAGGAGGCTGCACTGGGGTAGGGACGGCAATAGGGGCGGGAATAGAAGCATGAACCGGCGGGAGAACAGGAGCGATGGCAAATGCAGGAGGCGCAGCAACGCCCATTCGAGCACGGTTGAAGCCAAGATCCCGAATAGCAATTTGATCGATTCCGTTGTATGACCATCTTTGTGCGAAACGCTTGAGAGGAGCATCCTCGGGGAAGACTTCAGACATGCGAGCTTCAAGTTTGTGTACCGCAGACAGGTCACCGTAGGTGTATTCATAACGAGCCCAAGCATCCCATAGAGGTCGAGCCTTGTCGCCCATAATCCTGACAACCGAACGTTCAAAGAGAGCTCGAGCGTCTAAATGCAGAGAATCAATATTTGCAGGAATTAAGCATGTGAGATGAAACGCACTGTTATCGTCGTTAATCGACAAAAGGAATTGAAGGTATTTGATCACATAGTCAACATCCTCGGAGAACTGCTTCAGACCCAATTCGAAAATTCTAATAGCAACAGCGGCGTCCTTGTTGGTGTGGTATTCCATTAAAGCTTTACGGCCGTTAGTCTCATTATGTTGCGAAGACAACTATACCGTATTGCTCACCTGATGCTTCAAATACTTGCCACGTAAGATGAGGCGACTTCCGAGCCTTCCCAAATACTCCTCTAGCGGCCTTGATACCCTGTTTCTATTTATCAGCCTACTTCTTGCGAATGTGCCTCAAGGAATTAAGCTTAACCGACCTCTGCCCTGCGAGCAAACCTCATGTACATTATCCATACGACACTTATGCCAACCATCAGTTCTTCGATGTCCTTCCCTCTCCTTTGCGCCACAAGCGCCCCTCTCTGTTCCCGTTCCTCCACGAGCCTCTGGATATCGCTTATATCATTACCGTCAGCGTCAATGCTGTCGCCAACGGCAGCAGCTACTGCAGCCTTTTCAGAGCCAGGAATAGGGGGACCGCGAGCAATGTCAATTTCACGAGCAACGTTCTGGCGGAGCTCATCGACTTCGGGATTCAGTTTAGAGATGAGGGTAGTATAGAGTGAATGACAAGTCGGGAAAGCTTTGCGCTCTTCTTGAAGCTCAGCGTAAGCAAACGTGAGGAGGAAGCTGAGGTTGATTAGTTCTAGGTCTGGGGATGAAGAGGAATAAGCTTACCTTTTAGGACAAGCATTCACACCGGCTTCGAGAATCTCTGCAGCCTCGTCCTGTTTACCCAACTTGGAGTAATAGCTAGCGGCATAGTGCCAGAGCTCTGGAAAATGTCTCATTTCACCCAAACACTTTCTCAATGCATACCCAATCCTGGATTGCAACAGCTCGTGATTCTCAATAACCAGTGGATTCCCTTCTTCCCATCTCAGACATGCTTTCCAAGCACCAACAACCTGCCTGTCCTGTTCTGTGAAAGTGGGATACGGAGGCAGGATAGGTTTGGGGATCGGGTCCGAAAGCGCACGAAGCTCGCGAAGGGCGGTACGAGCTGTCATATAAGCAGGAGACTTTTCAGCGAGATATTTCTTGGCGGTAAGCTTATTGAGGGAAGATTCAAAATTGTCGTAAGACTTCCATAGAGCCTCAATGTTGTTGAGGGGAATACAAACAGCTCGCTGATAGATCTTTCGAAGGTTATCATTTTTGGCTTGCGTGTCCCATTGATTGGTAGCCTACAAAAAGTCAGTCAAAAAAAGGTAGTCCATCAGAATCGACATACAGGACCACTCGCAACAAACTTGATGTACTCATCCCAGATATCTCCGCTCTCTCGGTCAAATCCACACTCTCGAAGCGCAAACTCATAAGCCTCAGTGATCGTTGATCTGACATCAGCAGCATTGGCTGAACCCTCAGTAAGAGGGTTTTGTCGCCGGATGTAATGGAGATACGCGGCCCAGATACTAACGTCGGCCGCAGTTGTTATCCCAGCGCTTCCCTTGAGTGTACTGGCAAAGATAGCCTC